>NC_052335.1:9170546-9433819 GCF_016432855.1 Salvelinus namaycush
ACGGGTGCACCTCAGCCACGCTCAAGGTTCTAAACGATATCATAACCGCCATTGATAAAAGACAGTACTGTGCAGCCATCTTCATCGACCTGGCCAAGGCTTTCGACTGTGTCAATCACAGTATTCTTATCGGCAGACTCAACAGCCTTGGTTTCTTTTCTCAAATGACTGCCTCGCCTAGTTCACCAATTTCTTCTCAGAAAGAGTTCAGTGTGTCAAATCGGAGGGCCTGTTGTCCGGACCTCTGGTAGTCTCTATGGGGGTACCACAGGGTTAAATTCTCAGGCCGACTCTTTTCTCTGTATATATCAACGATGTCGCTCTTGCTGCGGGTGATTCCTTGACCCACCGCACGCGGACGACACCATTCTGTATACATCTGGCCCTTCTTTGGACACTGTGTTAACAAACCTCCAAACGAGCTTCAATGTCATACATCACTCCCTCCGTGGCCTCCAACTGCTCTTTAAATGCTAGTAAAACTAAATGCATGCTCTTCAAACTGATCACTGCCCGCACCCGCCTGCCCGACTAGCATCACTACTCTGGACGGTTCTGACTTAGAATATGTGGACTACAAATACCTAGGTGTCTGGCTAGACTGTTAACTCTCCTTCCAGACTTATATTAGGCATCTCCAATCCAAAATTAAATCTACAATCAGCTTCCTTTCGCAACAAAGCCTCCTTCACTCACGCTGCCAAACATACCCTTGTAAATCTGACTATCCTACCGATCCTCGACTTCGGCGATGTCATTTACAAAATAGCCTCCAACACTCTACTCAGCAAACTGGATGCAGTCTATCACAGTGCCATCCGTTTTGTCACCAAAGCCCCATATACCACCCACCATTGCGACCTGTATGCTCTCGTCGGCTGGCCCTCGCTACATATTCGGCGCCAAACCCACTGGCTCCAGGTCATCTATAAGTCTTTGCTAGGTAAAGCGCCGCCTTATCTCAGCTCACTGGTCACCATAGCAACACCCACCCGTAGCACACGCCCCAGCAGGTATATCTCACTGGTCATCCCCAAAGCCAACACCTCTTTTGGCCGCCTTTCCTTTCAGTTCTCCGCTGCCAATGACTGGAACGAATTGCAAAAATCGCTGAAGTTGGAGACTTATATCTCCCTCACTAACTTTAAGCATCAGCTATCTGAGTAGCTTACCAATCGCGGCAGCTGTACCTTACCTCAACCCCATATTGTTTTTATTTACTTTTGTGCTCTTTTGCACACCAGTATTTCTACTTGCACATCATCATCTGCACATCTATCACTCCACTGTTAATTTGCTAAATTGTAATTACTTCGCTACTATGGCCTATTTATTGCCTACCTCCTTTCTCCATTAGCACACACTGTATATAGATTTTTCTATTGTGTTATTGACTGTACTTTTGTTTATCCCATGTGTAACTCTTGTGTTGTTGTTTTTTGTTGCACTGCTTTGCTTCATCTTGGCCAGGTCGCAGTTGTAAATGAGAACTTGACCTCAACTGGCCTACCTGGTTAAATAAAGGTGGGAAAAAAGAACAACAAAAAAAGAATGAGCGAGGTCAGACATCCGCACGGCTACATTTTAGAGAACATTTTAGAGGCCCCCAACTTGGCGCTGTAGAGAAATTTGAGCATTTCTATGTCAATTTCCAGCAATTCTACACATTTTTCTTTTTCTCAAACATAATAACAAAATGAATACTGCTAAATTCATATTTTTTGGAATCTTTAATTCTCCCTGACTGTCTAGCTTTTATTTAGGTGATTGTTAGTTCCCAAAGAGGATATTATAAAAACATCTATATGTCCATTCTCTTTTCTACATACTTTGTATCTGGTTTTAGTCGTTTAAGTTTACATTTAAAGCATTTTTCATCCCTAAAATGCACCAAGTGTTGTTTTTTTTTACACTGTTTGGACTTTTAGGGCCAGCCCAAGGATTACAATGGCATAAAAATCCCTGGATATGTCAGCAAATTTGCTATCAGCACATTCAGATTGTGCATGCATGGGTGCTTGTAAAATAGAACAAAGGCGTGCACACACACACACACACACACACACACACACACACACACACACACACACACACACACACACACACACACACACACACACACACACACACACACACACACACACACACACACACACACACACACACCAACATAAACACTCTCTTACAGTGTTTGAGTCTCCCAGTGCTGCCACCACCTTGATGTCTCCTGGTCGCAGCTTATGAACTGGGGACAGAGGAACAGATTGATACATAAACACAAATACACCAGCATCTCTTTACTTTCCATTGTCCATAATGTTACAACAAATTAATCATACACTGTTGGGTTTCGACACCTATCTCAGACACGTTGTGTGATTGGTGTGGTGAGGGGGTTGGACAAATGTTATGCAACCAGATCATTGGCCTTCCCTCAGTCATGCACTTCCTCTTATGAAACCTTGTCACCTCTTACTACACTTTTCTCACTCTCACCTGATGTAGGCACAGAGGTGGATGGAGCAAAATTTCCACAAGGGAAGTCACTTCCCCAGTTCTGGGAGAGAAGACAGACAACATATTGACAGATGAATGTGAGACAGCATTGTCAAATATTGAATACCTAAATTAACGAGTAACACATTGCTGTAATACCAGTTATCATTACTCCTCTATAACTTGAAAGTTTTGACTTGGTCCACCTTATCTACACATGTAACTTTTTTACTGGAGGGCACAGAGATTTAAACCTGGAATGGTGGACTACCGTAATTGGTGGAAGTGTTGGGGTGGGTTCCTCATAGGTGTAGTTGCTGTTGACATAGGTCCGCACGAATGGTGAGGTCTTGGGGGAAGACAGAGACACGGTTGTATCAGCTAAACATATAGTACTATCAACACTTTATATTCATGAATTGACATGTTCTAATTGCACTCTTTTCTGTAAAACTCCAAAAGGGTTACCAAAATATCTCAGTAAATGCAATGAAATAAAGTGAAGACGTCACAGTAGTTCTATAGTTCCGACAATTGTAAACATATTGTCTTAATGTTGTACCTTAGAGGGGCATTTCACAGGGATATCATCATTAAAGTCCTGTTGGGCAGTCTTTTTGCCCAGAGGCTCCAGCTAGTGGAACACAAAAGCAACAAGAATGATTCAGCAACATGTCAGAGAATTGAAAAGAACTGGGAGGATTGTATTATAGCTTGCATTTCAACTCAAGGTGTTATTTGTGTCTCAATTTTGTGAATCTTCCTTTATGTCCCTCAGTGCAACACAGTGTTGTGTTTTGAGTAGTGACAGTCAGAGCCATATGCTGTATATGTTATGACATGTCACATTTATTGGCACATGTATATATGAAATGTCAGGCTCTATATAATATATAGATGGATATATGTGAGGTGGCCTACGAGAACCTGTCAGGTGTCGCAGATGACTTATTGTTAGGAAAAAAGCAAAATGCAACAAAAATTAGTTTTTGTGGAAATATAGATTTTGGTTGTTTTGAATACTTTAAACCCTTTACTTTATTGTAATGTAAAAATATTGCATTATTACTTAAGGAAAATTGTTGATTTCCATTTTTTTTTATGTTAGCTTGCATGCTCGATGTGAAAACGCTAGCTCAAACTTCCCCGACCTGAGTGTCGCAGCTGACTTGGCCTATTTAAGATAACATGCTACAGATCAATTACATCAGGCTGGTTTAGACACAGGATAATTAGCTAGATTGTTATTAATGTAGTCGTATAAAGTTGTCATTTACAATCAACAATGTAGTTATGAATACAAGTGGGTCGGATTTTAATTTTGTCTAAAAGTAGCCATACGCCGTAGCTAATGAGTAACGTTCATAAAAGAGGTTCAGAGTTTCTTCCGATGTTGCTTGATCAGTGGTTAGGCCTATTAGCTGGCAAAAATGTCATGAAAAGTTATGAAAATATATTAAAAGTATTGCAGTAATTTCAGCCGTTCACAATTATTTAGATTTTAGGTAGCAAAGCAATCAATATCCTATCAGTGGCTGTTCTAGCTTGTATGGCTCTCTGGGCTACCCCCCCCCCTTTAGGTAGCAAAGCAATCAATATCCTATCAGTGGCTGTTCTAGCTTGTATGGCTCTCTGGGCTACCCCCCCCCCCCCCCCCCCCCCCCTCCCACCAAAAAAAGCACCATTCTGCACTAACAGTCATTGTTATTCAGACATTAGGAACAACACACATAAATAATCATAACATTTAAAACTATATACATATAAAAAATATATACAAAAATAAGACTCATAAATATCAGAAAGATGTAACAAAGACAAATAGAAACTAATTTGTTGATTTGTCACT
This sequence comes from Salvelinus namaycush, assembly GCF_016432855.1. Taxonomy (NCBI): domain Eukaryota; kingdom Metazoa; phylum Chordata; class Actinopteri; order Salmoniformes; family Salmonidae; genus Salvelinus; species Salvelinus namaycush. The sequence continues at coordinate 9,174,892 of NC_052335.1, forward strand.
CAAGCATCAATACATTACCCATCCCCCAACACTATCAACCAAGAGTCAAGACTAAACCAATTCACCTTGGTGGTGTGCAGACTGCTTTTATATTATTCTTAATGATTTTGCACAACCCAGAAAAATGTCTGTGAAACTATATATTCACATTATTATGAATTTATTGTGATTTATTTAGTAGCATTTCATAGTGTGACTGATTTTAATAATTGCGTTAGTACTGTACAAAGTTAGAGGTGCGCTATTTGATAAGATTCCCCCGCTCCCCCTACCTTCCCAGGCAGTAGCCTGCCTAGCTCACAAACTAGAATGAGAGTGCCCACTCCGACAAGGTTAATTGATCCACAGTCCCACACGGTGACATGATATCATTGACGTGCAAATGAGCGATAGAAAACCGATCGCGCAAATGTCACCATTCCGAATTTTTTTGTGCACCGCCATCTAACCATATATATATATATATACAGTTAAAGTCGGAAGTTTACATACACCTTAGCCAAATACATTTCAAAACTCCGTTTTTCACAATTCCTGACATTTAATCCTAATAAAAATTCCCTGTCTTAGGCCAGTTAAGATCACCACTTTATTTTAAGAATGTGAAATGTCCGAATAATATTTGAGAGAATTTTTTATTTCATCTTTTATTTCTTTCATCACATTCCCAGTAGGTCAGAAGTTTACATACACTCAATTAGTATTTGGTAGCATTGCCTTTAAATTGTTTAACTTGGGTCAAACGTTTCGGGTAGCCTTCACAAGCTTCCCACAATAAGTTGGGTGAATTTTGGCCCATTCCTCCTGACAGAGTTGGTGTAACTGAGTCAGGTTTGTAGGCCTCCTTGCTCACACACGCTTTTTCAGTTCTGCCCACAAATTTTCTATAGGATTGAGGTTAGGCCTTTGTGATGGCCACTCCAATACCTTGACTTTGTTGTCCTTAAGCCATTTTGCCACAACTTTGGAAGTATGCTTGGGGTCATTGTCCATTTGGAAGACCCATTTGTGACCAAGCTTTAACTTCCTGACTGATGTTGTTTCAATATATCCACATCATTTTCCTGCCTCATGGTGCCATCTATTTTGTGAAGTACACCAGTCCCTCCTGCAGCAAAGCACCCCCACAACATGATGCTGCCACCCCCTGCTTCACGGCTGGGATGGTGTTCTTCGGCTTGCAAGCGTCCCCCTTTTTCCTCCAAACATAACGATGGTCATTATGGCCAAACAGTTCTATTTTTGTTTCATCAGACCACAGGACATTTCTCCAAAAAGTATGATCTTTGTCCCCATGTGCAGTTGCAAACCGTAGTCTGGCTTTTTTATGGCGGTTTGGAGCAGTGGCTTCTTCCTTGCTGAGCGACCTTTCAGGTTATGTCGATATACTACTCGTTTTAATGTGGATATAGATACTTTTGTACCTGTTTCCTCCAGCATCTTCACAAGATCCTTTGCTGTTGTTCTGGGATTGATTTTCACTTTTCGCACCAAAGTTCGTTCATCTCTAGGAGACAGAACGCATCTACTTCCTGAGCGGTATGACGGCCGCGTGGTCCTGTGGTGTTTATACTTGCATACTATTGTTTGTACAGATGAACGTGGTACCTTCAGGCATTTGGAAATTGCTCCCAAAGATTAACCAGACTTGTGGAGGTCTACAATTTGATTTTCTGAGGTCTTGGCTGATTTCTTTTGATTTTCCCATGATGTCAAGCAAAGAGACACTGAGTTTGAAGGTAGGCCTTGAAATACATCCACAGGTACACCTCCAATTGACTCAAATTATGTCAATTAGCCTATCAGAAGCTTCTAAAGCAATGACATAATTGTCTGGAATTTTCCAAGCTGTTTAAAGGCACAGTCAACTTAGTGTATGTAAACGTTTGACCTACTGGAATTGTGATACAGTGAATTATACGTGAAATAATCTTGTGTCATGCACTAAGTAGATGTCCTAACCGACTTGCCAAAACTATAGTTTTTTAACAAGAAATTTGTGGAGTGGTTGAAAAACGAGTTTTAATGACTCCAACCTAAGTGTATGTAAACTTCCGACTTCAACTGTATATACCCTAGCATGACTATCTGAAAAACACTCTGCATCAAAACTCAGAATGACAGACAGGGTATCCAAGTCTTGCGCTCGCCACCGGGTCTGAGTCGCACCAAATGGCATGCATCACAGACACCGGGGATCCCCAACTTCAGTTGATCCACCCTAACACTCAACCCCACCCCAGTTGTCACTCCTTTCAGCGGTGCACTGCTCCGGAGAGCAAAGCAGGACACCACTTTCACCTCATGTCTCAAAACGCGCAGCACCCTCTTCCTCTGAGCAGCAGACACACACAAAATAAACACAAGTCCACCTCTGGATACTTTGACCAAATTAACAGAACCCAACTCCTTCTTCACCCAGCCTGATACCACAAACGGATCGGCCAAAAGTTATGGGTTCACCTTCTTAATGAATCGTACTCCCACTGGGCCAGAGTCATCTCAGGCATTTTCCTGGTCATTGGGGTGAGGCTCAGAAGCCTTCACCTCACCTCATTTTTTCTCCTCACTTTCCGTCGACTGCTCGGGGTCTCAGGTGAGAGAGGATCTTCAACGTGGAGCAAGCAGGTATGTTAAGATAGCTAGCTAGCTAGTTAAGTACACAATGCATTAGCTAGACTTTATAAACTATCAGGCCTTCACTACCTGCATCTACTTTGCATTTGTTCAAGGTAGACTATAGCCAGTGTTGTTGGAGTAACTGTACTATTGAAGACAAGTTTGAAGACAAGATGGCATAGCTAATTATTATCATTATTTTTGCCATCTTTCCAGTGGCAGTGTTGTATATAGTCAAATCAAACAGATCTTTCTTGAATGTTTTTCATTTTAGGGATTTGTTGTTGATGGTTCATAATCGCAGTGAAATGTACGTTATTTTGTATCATTATATTATACTGTATATGTATCTATTATTGTATAGTAGAATCATTAATTCTAGTAATGATTATTGAATGCAAACAATACCAGCAGTTGCTGTTTTAAAAATAATAAATGTAGTGACAATCTCTTTTGAAACAATCAAGTTGGGTTGGTGTTTTTCCTCTCATGCCTCTCAATGGAATTAGAAAAAAACAAGAGTCTTTGAATGCCTTTTCTCCGTTTTTACTTTTTGGCTGAAGTCAACTTGAAAACCTCCTTACTCAGGGTTTGATAAAGTTACCTCAATGATTTGAAAATATCTGGATTTGGGACCGTTTGTAGTTTTCAGAACTTCAAAACAAGTTCAACATTTGACAATGTGAAGGGTTTGCCTAGGCTGCCATACATATTATGTGTTACACTCATAGCACATTTCTTTCTCTCTAGAAGCAAAAACGGTTGTTGTGCTGTCCCCATAGAAGAACTCTTTTAAGAACCCCCTTTGGTTCCAGGTAGGACCCTTTTGGATTTCATGTAAAACCTTTTCCACAGAGGGTTCTACCTGGAACACAAAAGAGTTCTAGCTGGAACCCAAAAGGGTTCTATCTGGGGACAGCCACAGAACCCTTTTCTAAGAGTGTATTGGGTCTCACCATGTTGTTCCAGAGACCACGAGCCATCCGAGTCTGGGCCTTTTGACTGAGATGGAAGCAGTCGGGACTGAAGTAAGTGCGGTCTGGACGTTCATCCTATGTGTGAGACAGAGAGTGTAGTGTCAATATGTGTGTTTGTGTGTGTGTGAAAGACAAAGTGCAGAAAAAAAGTAAAAAGGTGTGCAGGTGAGTTTAGAAACCCAAGAGGATATACAGACCCCTTGACTTTCTCCACATTTTGTTACGCTACAGCCTTATTCTAAAATTAATTAAATAAACAATTTTCCTCAGCAAACTACACACAATACCCCATAATGACAAAGCAAAAAAAAAAAAAAAACATTTTTGCTAATTTATTAAAAATAAAAACCAGAAATATCTTATTTACATAAGTATTCTAACCCTTTGCTATGAGTCTCAAAATTGAGCTCAGGTGCATCCTGTTTCCATTGATCATCCTTGAGATGTTTCTACAACTTGATTGGACATGATTTTGAAAGGCACACACTTCACTATATAAGGTCACACAGTTGACAGTGCACGTCAGAGCAAAAACCAAGCCATGAAGTCGAAGGGATTGTCCGTAGAGCTCCGAGACAGAATTGTGTCGAGGCGCAGATATGGGGAAGGGTACCAAAACATTTCTGCAGCATGAAGCTTGAAGGTCCCCAAGAACACGGTGGCCTACATCATTCTTAAATGGAAGAAGTTTGGAACCACCAAGACTCTTCCTTGAGCTGGTCGCCTGGCCAAACTGAGAAATCGAGGGAGAAGGGCCTTGGTCAGGGAGGTGACCAAGAACCAGATGGTCACTCTGACAGAGCTCTAGAGTTCCTCTGTGGAGATGGGAGAACCAGCCCGTTTGGCACATGACAGCCCGCTTGGAGTTTGTCAAAAGGCACCTAAAGGACTCTCAGACCATGAGAAACAAGATTCTCTGGTCTGATGAAACCAAGATTGAACTCTTTGGCCTGAATGACAAGCGTCACATCTGGAGAAAATCTGGCACCATCCCTACGGTGAAGCATGGTGGTGGCAGCATCATGCTGTGGGGGTGCTGCGCGTGAGGCTCGGAAGCCTTCACCTCACCTCATTCTTTCTCCTCACTTTCCGTCGACTGCTCAGGGTCTCAGGTGAGAGAGGATCGTCAACGTGGAGCAAGCAGGTATGCCAAGCGTCACATCTGGAGGAAATCTGGCACCATCCCTACGGTGAAGCATGGTGGTGGCAGCATCATGCTGTGGGGATGTTTTTCAGCGACAGGAACTGGGAGATAAGTCAGGATTGAGGCAAAGATGAATGGAGCAAAGTACAGAGAGATCTTTGATGAAAACCTGCTCCAGAGCGCTCAGGACCTCAGACTGGGGCGAAGGTTCACCCTCCAACAGGACAACAACCCTAAGCACACAGACAATGAGTGTCTTTGGGACAAGTCTCGAGATGTCCTTGAGTGGCCCAGCCAGAGCCCGGTCGAACATCTTTGGAGAGACCTGGAAATAGCTATGCAGCAATGCTCCCCATCCAACCTGACAGAGATGGGAGAACTCCCCAAATACAGGTGTGCCAAGATTGTAGCGTCATACCCAAGAAGAGTCAAGGCTGTAATCACTGCCAAAGGTGCTTTAACAAGGTACTAAGTAAAGGGTCTGAATACTTATGTAAATGTGATATCTGTTTAAAAAAATATATAAAATCAGCAAAATGTCTAAAAACCTGTTTTGCTTTGTCATTATAGGGTATAGTGTGTAGCTTGACGATGGAATTTTAAAAATATATATATTTTAGAATAAGGCTGTAACCTACTTTCCGAAGGCACTGTATATGTATAAAAACTATTCTTTGCTCTCTCTCTCTCATATATATACAGTATATATATACAAAAGATTGTTCACTCAATGAAACAATGCATAGTAATTACAATTGAACATGATCAACTCAGAGTGTGTGTGTGTGTGTGTGTGTGTGTGTGTGTGTGTGTGTGTGTGTGTGTGTGTGTGTGTGTGTGTGTGTGTGTGTGTGTGTGTGTGTGTGTGTGTGTACAAGCGTGTGTCCGTCTGCCGGAGTATATGTGTGTGTGCGTGCATTTGTGCGTTGGAGTGTGTGTGTAGCCATGTAATGGCATTGGAATATTCATACACACGGTTCAGTCTTACAATTGTTGTTTTAGAGAACAAGTGAGTGACAATGCAGTGTGCCTAACCTCCATCACTGGAATGATGATGTCTCGTAGGAAAGGCTGCAGGACCACCGTGAAGTTGTTATGGGTGTCGTATCGTCCTGACTCCACTAGCTCATGCAGTCCACGCTGAACGAGGTAACAATTCATTTTTGTTATTGGTAATCAATGAGCAACCACCCTCTTATGGTATTTACCATAGAGTCATGTATAATATTGTGGTCTCAATGCACTGCAGAATGAGTCTTTGCCATACCTGATAATCTCTGTTCAGAACGTGGAGTTTCTGAAGTGTTACAGAGCCTTCCTTAGGCGAGATGACACAGGGACACAGAATACTGAGGGAGAGACACACGATCAGGTGTTACTGATCTAGACTTCAGAGATCCGTTGGTATATTACCCTGCGTAATGGCAAATATATGAAAGTGGTGGCTTGATGAGGACGATTGCGGATAGGGGGCATCCCGACTCAAAGTGTGCACTTGCACCCTCGCTGTCATGGATTTTACAATGGTGAAAACTCCCTCCAGCAACTGGTCTAGTTAGATTCTCCACTTGCAGGGAGGGACTCTTACTTGGCAAGCCAGGTAGGGCACTTGAGATAGGCATTTTTTTCTGTGTACATCTGTCTCAGGATGGGGATGTAGAGAGGCTCCACAAGGTTGACCAGGGCCCTCGGCACCTGAGAGACAGAGACAGATAGAGACAGAGAGAGACAGAGAGACAGAAAAAGTGTTTGTGTTAAACAACAAGTAATTGAAAACACAGGAATGCATGTGCTTGCTGTTAAGATTTGTAAATGTAAAAATGTGGAAATAACTGTGACATGTCTACAGCTCTTACCTGTTTATGAAGGTAATCCAGAGACTCACGAATGTGGCGCACGTAGTTTTCAGTGGAGTAAAACAGCTGTGGGACAATGAAAGGTAGTGACAGTCAGAGCAATGGAACATGCACATCCGGTACCATATTACTGCAGACAGAGTTCTTAGAGGAGGTCACGATACAGAATGGTATTGTATTGTATCTTGATGTGGTGTATCTTATCATCAAGTATTGGTACTCACAGAGTTGTAGCAGTATTCACACATGTCATTGCCTCCAATGAACAAAGTGATAACTTTCCAGTCTTCTTGGAAATTAACGCTCTGTGAAAGAGGACAGAGGGGGAGAACATGTTCACATATAAGCTTGCTTATTATATCAATCTATGTGTGGTAGGCAAATAAAAAGTAGATTGAAATATAATTCAGGATTGTCTTTTACCGAGTCATTCTTCATCCTGGCCACCAGTGCCCGCACTTGGTCTGGTATGTCCCTTAAAAACAAACACAGACAATCCAACATCACTATTCAGCAACAGTATAAAAACGACAAAACATATTCAGTAAAACATAGTCAGTCAGAGAGGCAGGTATGTCTGGATAGAAGAGTATCATATGGACTGATGATGAGACTCACTTGGCTCTTTCTCCGGCCACAGCCTGGTTGAGGAAGGCCTGAGTGGTGTCCTCTTTGCCTTTGCCCACTGAGTAGCCAGTCAGGGAGGGGTTAAACTCACGCAGGATATCTGAGCAGCAACACAAAAGACATATCCGTCAAACCTGACTACATTGATAACGATGCACATAAAACAACAGCATTTTTCTTACTCTTCTGAATGTAAATGTGTGAATGTGTATTCCAGTCTTTGGGCAACATTTTGGCTACACAATTAGCCTGATAGCTAAGACAAGACGACAGCAACAAGAAGGGGACTCACTGGGAAGAGTGGTGACGGTGGTGAGGTTCTCGTCTCCACCGACACTGAGAAACACAAAGGCTGATTATAGACTATTTAGAGATGTAAACCATATAGATTAGTGTTCACCTCTACCTCCAGGTAACCCACCGCAAAGGAAGATGAACTGACATTGACACTGCACTTTGTACTGCTGTGTTATTGTAGGAGCGATAAGGACCCTTTATGATAAGGACCCACCTGTATGATAACCCCCTGTACTGCGTCCGGACATCCAGTAGGTTGATTACGCTGGATCCCGATCCGACACCGTTGCCCGCCTGCCAATCGGTCAAAGAGAGTGTTATAAATATAGCAATAGCATGAGTGTAATAATACGGGTAGCAATAAAATATGATGAGCAACAGTCCTACAACTGGGTAATGTAGATTACTTCACTAATGTACTAGCTACTATAGTACAGATAAAAGGTAAACAAGGAACAGGTGACTTACAGTCAGAGAGTCACCCACTGCAGCTACTACTTTAATATCGCCAGGCCGGAGGGCATGAACTGTGAACGCATAGAAGAACAGGTGATGAGAATGAAGTAAGGCAAACTTTATCCAGGTAGCACAATCAGAAACCTGTTGACATCTGTTTTCTAAAACTTTTTTTTGACAATTTTTAAATTGGGGCTGTAACAGTCTATTACAATTCAGTCGGACAGTACTTTTGAAAGTATTTCAATCTGAAGGAAGTATGGTTTGAAGAGACTGTAATGCATCGGAAAAGTGTTGTGAAATTCAGAAGATATTTTTTTTATGATCTTCTGTGTAGAAAATAACTTTATCATTAATGATGTTATTTTACCCCCGGTCTGATTTAGTGCCTGGTCTTATCCATTCTGTTCTAATGAGTCTAATGGGCAAAGTAGAGGGAAACGGAAGTCTTATCTTTCAGCGACGGGGTCATAATATGGTGTAGCTTAAACAGTTCAAAGGATAGAGCCACACTTGCAAGAAGAAAACAGAAACCGCTTTGTTAATTACAACGCATCTAGTGATCCCTAGTTTGGGAAACTGCAGTAAGTGCAGTGTTATACAAGACCAGGGCATACTGGCTCTGTTTCAACAAACAAGCTGTATATTGTACACTGTATGTTGTATCATTGTGAGGATTCCTCTCACCTGAGGTGGGTGGGGAGTTGGAAGGGCTACGGTCTTCGCAGGGCATATGAGTGCCCATGATCTGATGACAAGGCACGCAGAGCACATCCAGAGTAATTACCATGTATAATGTGTATGCAGAGACCACCATGTGCAGGGGTCTAATAGTCATACAGTATCAGGCCTCATACATGACAACAATAACTCACAGGGTCGAGAAGAGGAGAGGGCTCACTGGTACGATCTGATGGAGAGTTACTCTCTGTTCTCAGGAAAGGCCGGTCCTGCGAGAGAGAGAGCGAGAGAGTGAGAGCGAGAGAGTGAGAGCGAGAGAGAGAGAGAGAGAGAGAGAGAGAGAGAGAGAGAGAGAGAGAGAGAGAGAGAGAGCGATAGAAATGTAAAGAGGGTGGGGGATGAAGGTTTGAAAACAACAACAGCAATATTTCTCAGTTGTATGAATCATACTATACTGTGTGAGACTTTTATAGGCAGCTCATAGTACAGTATGTGCACAATGTACAGTACATTCTATTAATCCCACACGATACTGTATTTAACCAGACTTCAGGCAGGGGTCCAAATAGTATTTGTGTTCTTTTAACTACCTTAGCTGCACTTTATTGAGCTTGTTTGGTGTAATGGAACCAATGAATGGGCCCTAAAGTACAAACCATACTCATCTGGCACTCCAGGCAGTCTCAATGAAAGTATTTGAAAGAAAACTACTTGAACCCAGGTGTGGTGTGTGTTGGAGGCCACACTCTCACCTCACTGGGGCATAGCACAGAGATAATCATGCTATTTTCCTCCATGTTCTGCTGGCCTATGGTGGGCTGCAGCTGAAAAACAGAAAACAAGTCTCATTTGTTTGCCTTGACTAGAACTGAGAGCCGAGACAATGCCACAGTGTGTTAGCAGCATGTGTAGTATTTTGTGTGACTCACCAAGTTGGCCCACATCTGTACTGCCAGTTTGTCTGTGTGTTGTTCACCCGCTCTGGGGGCAGCGCTCTGTACATAGATTAACACGTATGCATCAGAAATGCAAGCGTATGCACACACCATAACAACTCAACTCTGCATCACACAATAGGATAGGCACATTAATGTATAAAAATTGTAGGGAGGGTTTAATGGCTTGTCACTCACAATAAAAGAGGCGGGGTCTGATGTGATGAAGGGGGCATCCTGCAGTAGGACGGTGAAGTCATCTCTGTTGCTGTACCACTGCTTCTCCACCAGGTGTCGATCAAGGGACTCCTATTGACCACCATGAATAATGGTTTGTAAAAATAACTATATATAATACACATTTTTAACTGAAACATTGGTCCACTAAATCCCCAGCAAGGAGAGATGAGTGTGCCACTTTCATTTGAACTTGTAAAGTCCCCTGTACTACAGCCCCTTCCGTCCATATCTCCTATAGCCATTTTTTCCACTATACAAATAAGATAAAATGAGATTAGATTGCATGTTATTGTCTGTTTTCACCCCCAAAAATATTTTGCATCATAAAAAACCCTTACGGGTCATATAATACGGTAAACAACATACAGAACATACAGACCTACTGTATGTTGTTTACCGTATTTTATGTCCCGTAAGGGTTTTTTATGATGCAAAATATTTTTTGGGGTGAAAACAGACAATAACATGCAATCTAATCTCATTTTATCTTATTTGTATAGTGGATAAAATGTAAACAGCACATAGATGTTGGGGATATAGTGTAGATGACGTAGATGTAAGACATTGAACCTGGAGGACTTGAGTGAGGATGGCCTTCAGTAGTCTGAGCTCCCCTTCATGTTTTTCCTCCATACATTGACACATCCTGTCAATAGACATACAAGCAATCAAATGCCTACCAGAAACTATAGATTGAAATCACTGAAGAGTTTCAAACTCAGGGAATGAGTGCACCGACTGATTGAGGAGTTGTGCAATTGGTTGAGAAAGTCACCTGTTCTGATAACGAAATCCAGTATCATACTCTCCATACCACAGTGCAACATTGACAATGGTCCGCTTCAACTGCAAACACATTAAGAGTAATCTTAACGGTCATCTAAATGAATGTACTGTAGCATTGCTGAGTGTCACACGAGTCACCAAAACCCACCTGTGACTGCAGCACCTGCAGCGCAAGATCCACCTGATGGACAGCTGCTGTGATTGTCTCGCTGACCTGCATACACACAAACACTCACTCAAAGGAACGCCGCTATGAACACTGTAAAGTCATGAAATGAAGACGTGGACTGAAATCCAGACATGTGAGGTGGCTACTGACCTGGTCCTGACATACACAGAGCTCATCCACCTGAACAAATAGCATGACCAGCTTCCAGTCTGTGTCTAGCTCAACGGCCTATCAGAGAGAAGAACAGACACAGTCAGAGACGACAACCGGGGAAGCTGTTCTGATTCTATAGGACAATGTGTTGGGTGATGTAGAAGGAGAGTCGCTAGAATACCTGGTTACTCCTGAGGGAGAGGGTTAGTTCCTTTGCCTGCTCGACAAGAGCCCTGCAAATGAACAAAACATGGTCTGAAATACTACTTTTCTCACTCTTTCTTTCACGCTCTGTCTCGGTCTCTACTCTCACAGGGAGCAAATGTAGTTGTGGTTTACCTGTGCTGTGAGGATTCAGAATAGAGGTTTGTCTGACCAAGGAGAGTACTGGTCATTGCAGGGTTAAACATGGTCAGCAACTCTAGCGGGGCAGAGAGACAGGGGGGAGGAAGTTGCTTGATTATAAGTGAAAGCAACATTGTCATATGCACACGACTTGGCACTTCATGGCGTGAAAAAAACATTATAGGAAATGGCCCTGTAGGCTCTATATATTAAGTACTGTATGTACTGTCTATATAGATATACTGTAGATACACGTGGGCAAATCGGTTTGACCAGACACGTAGGACTGTCTTGGTACTGACATACAGTAAGTGCCACGTGAGTTGAGAGTACAGTGTGTCTATCACTTTCATCTTTATTTATGTTCTTTTGTATTGTCTTTATTGCTTCCTTGTGAAATGCTTTCTTGTGAAATTGTTGGCGGCAAAGACTGGTGGTTCTATCGTTAGTATTGTCAGGGTTGGTACTGATACCAGACCGATGAAGATGTCGCACGGTAGTGTGAGGTTAATGAATTGATACTAAAATGATCTATAATAACCTATTAGATGGGAAACTGTTCATTCTTGTATTTGTGTATCGTCTAAAAAAAACGACAATTATTTTTATGTAATGACACGTGAAACCTTTCAACAGTTACAGTCATTTATATAAGAGCAGGCCTAACACTCCCACTATCTCAAGTACATAATTTCTTCCAAATGTATTCAGTTTTTCAATGCTTTTATCCTTTCCCGCACAAGCCTATCATTGAAAACTGTTCAGAAGACAAATAAATTGTTTAAAAGGTAAAAGCCTAAATTCTGTCTGGTTCTAGATTATCTTGATGAAGTGAGATGAAAATTCTACGTAAGTATACACGAGGGTCAGATTGCAATGGGAGGACATTTGGCATGGAAGAGGAAGATCTTGATAAATGTCTTATCAACCAATAAGTGTGTTTTATTGAGATATTATTTGATGCAGACTGTAATTTGGTGCTGAAGGTCACATGAAATTAGAATTTGTATTTCTGTGTACTTGTGTCTGTCTATGTTAATAGCCTGGGTTTGCATACATATTTTCGCAATAATATTAGACTGTGGAGCAAGACCTTTTCTTCTGTTTCAAAAAACTGGTTTGATACATTGAGTAACCCCCAAACCCTCATGAATAGCAGGGGCTTACCATGAAGTCTCGATAACACTCTGGACAGCTCGCTGCTGCAGAGAGTGAGAGAAACAGAAGGTTGAAAAACCTTTCTGCGTTCACATTGACACTAGGGATAATTCAATATTGACACCTGGTGGTGTCCCCTTATCTATCAAGGTTAGATAAATTTGATGTGCTGCTTACCTGTGTGTGTGGGGAAGTCCAATGGCAGAGAGCACAGCCACATCTGAGGGTCTGACACTGTGAGCTGGAGAGAAAATAGTGAAATTAGGAGCCGACCTGAGGCTGCACTGGTTGATCGTTCAGAACAGCCAACTCAACTCAAAAAGGACTAAAGAGACTGAAGATATGCACTGAGTATACCAAACATTGGGAACACCATCCTAATATTGAGCTGTGCCCTTGGAACAGCCTCAATACGTCGGGGCATGGACTCCAGATGTTGTCGAAAGCGTTCCACAGGGATGCTGGCCCATGTTGACTCCAATGCTTCCCACAGTTGTGTCAAGTTGGTTGGATGTCCTTTGGGTGGTGGACCATTCTTGATGCACACATGAAACTGTTGAGTGTGAAAAACTCAGCAGCGTTGCAGTTCTTGACACAAACCGGAGCGCCTGGCACCTACTACCATACCCCATTAAAAGGCACTTCCATTTTTTGTCTTGCCCATTCACTCTCTGAATTGCACACACACACACAATCCATGTCTCAATTGTCTCAAGGCTTAAAAATCCTTATTTAACCGGTCCCCTCCTCTTTATCTACACTGATTGATGTGGATTTAACAAGTGCTGTCAATAAGGGATCACAACTTTCACCTGCATTCACCTGGTCAGTCTATGTCATGGAAAGAGCAGGTGTTCTTAATGTTTTGTACACTGAGTGTATCTCTATATTCTAGGTGGCCAGACATATCATTGAACGAACTCAAAGACATCAAGCAGAGTACAAGGCCAGATCATACTGTTCTTAACCCAGTTAAGATGTACTTTCCCTCCTCGGCTGTCAAGCCATTGATAACAACTACTGTATATCGCTAATGACTGATTAGTGAACAGACTCACCTGAGGAGGGAAGGGTCTTGGAGAGAGAGATCTGAGTGCAAGGCAGTGCAGAGGCTGGGAATAACAAAAGCGACATTACAGGTCACATACTATGGAGATTAATACAGTATATTTTTATACAATCAATGTTGCTTACTGCTATATGAATGTGGAAAGCATACATGAAGTATGCACACATTAAATAACATCTTAGGTTTTCTCAAATACTTTCTCAGAGCAAATTTGCTCAATGAATTTAGCGTTATCATCTTAGAAGAGAGGTGACAAGAACACATTCAACAAGAATGCTGTCATGTCCCCTACAGTATCAATAAGAGAGTTCATTGTCCCATATGATTTATACTGTTTTTGTCTCACTCCTGAAAGCCTGACAAGGTCCCCAAGGTGTTACTTTAACTATGCAGAAATACATTAAAATGGTACAACCAAAGCGGGCAACAGTACATCAATTATACTGAAATATAAGAGACCTCAGGCATGCCAATAATCACCACAGGAATACAACTTGACTCTACTTGCGATATTTCCCCAATACCATTCCTGCAAACTGAAGACACAAGGCCACTGGTATTCTTCAATTCACCCAGTTTGTAAACTTTTATGTTTAAAACAATCAGAGAGTTTGAGTATAGAAGTGCATAGAAACCTGGTGCTGTGGAGAACCCCAGCAGAGCTATAACCAGTAATGGAAGCATCCTTTGTCTGTCAAAGTTTGTCCTCATAGGCCACCTGTTGTCTTCTGTCTGTCTTGTCTGTCTGACTATCTGTCTGTTTGTCTAACAGCTCAGTTGTCTGGGCTTACTGTCCTTTACCGTCCTGCTTCCTCAACCTCGCGGTTTGATGTGATTCAAAGGTACACCTATCCAGGATATATAATACACATCATGCATATGCATATGCATATTATGCATAGTAGGGGGGGTTGGGCTCTCGTTCAAGGGCATGGCTGGGACATTGTGACATCACTATGGTGAAAATCCCCATGGAAGAAAGAATGGAAGAAAGTGAAAGCAAAGACAAGAGCGCGAGAGAGAGGGGGCAGCCCCAGCTGAGCCCAGTTCAAGCTATTGTCACGACTTCCGCCGAAGTCGGTCCATCTCCTTGTTCGGGCGGCGTTCGGCGGTCGACGTCACCGGCTTTCTAGTCACCTCCGATCCACTTTTAATTTTCCATTTGTTCTGTCTTTGTCTTACACACCTGGCTTCACTCAACCAATTACTTGTTTATTATTTAACCCTCTGTTCCCCATGTTGTGTTTGTGAGTGATTGTTTATTGTAATTTGGTCCGTCTTTGTGGGCTCGTGATGTTACTTCGTAAATTTGTCTTTTTGAGTAAAATACGTTGATTACTCATATCTGCTGTCCTGTGCCTGACTCTCTACACCAGTTACACATAGGACCATTACAGCTATTCTCTGTGCTGGCACCCCTGAAGCTAGGACAGCATAGTCCCTGCCCATTTTACGAAAACCTCTGATCCTTGATGAAAACCTGCTCCAGAGCGCTCAGGACCTCAGACTGGGGAGAAGGTTCACCTTCCAACAGGACAACGACACTAAGCACACAGCCAAGACAACGCAGTAGTGGCTTCGGGACAAGTCTCTGAATGTCCTTGAGTGGCCCAGCCAGAGCCCAGACTTGAACCCGATCTAACATCTCTGGAGAGACCTGAAAATAGCTGTGCAGTGACGCTCCCCATCCAACCTGACAGAGCTTGAGAAGATCTGCAGAGAAGAATGGGAGAAACTTCCCAAATACAGGTGTGCCAAGCTTGTAGCGTCATACCCAAGAAGACTCGAGGCTGTAATCGCTGCCAAAGGTGCTTCAACAAAGTACTGAGTAAAGGATCTGAATACTTATGTAAATTATATTTCTGTTAAAAAATTTTTTTTTGCTTTGTCATTATGGGGTATTGCCTGTAGATTGATGAGGGGAAAAAACTATTCAATCCATTTTAGAATAAGGCTGTAAGGTAACAAAATGTGGAAAAAGTCAAGGGGTCTGAAATATATAGAAATAAAATAATAAATTGCTTGTGATAATATTTCTATATTTCTTAAATGCATTATCTTACTTTATAGATTTCAAATAAAGTGTTATCGGTCACATACACATGGTTAGCAGATGTTAATGCGAGTGTTGCGAAATGCTTGTGTTTCTAGTTCCGACAGTGCAGTAATATTAGGTAGTAACTACCTAAAACACACATATCTTAAGGTATGGAATAAGAATATGTACGCATAAATATATGGATGAGCGATGGCCGAGTGGTATAGGCAAGATGCAATTGATGGCATAAGATACAGTGTATACATATGAGATGAGTAATGTGAGATATGTAAACATTGTTAAAGTGCCAATATTTAAAGTGAATAGTGATCCATTTATTAAAGTGGCCAATGATTTGAGTCTGTATGTATGCAGCAGCCTCTCTGAGTTAATGATTGCTGTTTAAATTTAACAGTCTGATGGCCTTGAGATAGAAGCTGTTTTTCAGTCTCTCGGTCGCAGCTGATCTTTTTGGCCTTCCTGTGACATCGGGTGCTGTAGGTGTCCTGGAGGGCAGGTAGTTTGCCCCCAGTGATGCGTTGTGTAGACTGCACCACCCTCTGGAGAGCCTTGCGATTGAGGGCGGTGCAGTTGTCGTACCAGGCGGTGAGACAGCCCGACAGGACGCTCTCAATTGTGCATCTGTAAAAGTTTGTCAGGTTTTTAGGTGACAAGCCAAATTTCTTCAGCCTCCTGAGGTTGAAGAGGCATTGTTGCGCCTTCTTCACCACACTGTCTGTGTATTGTTATGCATGTATTGTTATATATTACTTCACTGTTGGAGCTAGCATCATAAGCATTTCACAAGACCAGCAATAATATCTGCTAAATACTGTATGTTTAGGCAACCAATAACATTTTACTTTATTTGAGATTGGTGAGAAAAATAATATATTTAATCCTTTTTGAATTTAGGCTGTAACACAACAAAATGTGGAATAAGTCAATGGGTATGAATACTTTCTGAAGGCACTGTAAATAGGCATTTGGCAAGTGGTAGGCTAAATTCATTGTACTTCTCTTTAACTGCCGTTTCCCAAAAGTAGGACTCTTCCCACACACCAACAACATTTTCTCAGCTTCAGAAGCGTCTGCATTCAACACATGTTTTGTGGTTGTCCTTAGATAGATTCTCCAGACTTGCAAAGAGAGAATTGTTGATTTGTTGCCAAATCTAGATTCTCAATAGCATTTTATTTGGAAATATGCACCAACAATTATTTTACAGATAGAAATATGAAAAAAGTATGTATCCACAACCTGCTCTACTTGTTCAACCTAAATATGTAGGCTTGCATATACAGCAAAAAAACATTTGCGGTATATGCAAATATGCACATTTTTAATGAGACATTGCCTAATTAGCATGTTTTTATAAAACATTTTTAAAAAGTTGTAATACAAAAAAAGTATTATATTGGTGTTTTTATTTAACTGATAAAAGTTCCTTGTGATGTGATTAAGAGGGAAAAAATACCCTATTGGAGTGTGACACATAGCCTTAATAAATTATGAATAAACTATTTTCTAATCCCTTATAAATGCTTTATTACAAGGTGTTATTATAAACTTTTACCTTATTATCTGTTCTGCCCCTGGCAATGGTTGTATACCATAGATGCAAATCACAATCCTTTAGTAGGCTATAGGTTGTGTAACACTCTAAAATGCAATCTCGTGGGGAAATGTCCTTAAAATGGCTAAGCCTCCTTGGTGATAGATTGACAGTGACATAACAGAGATATTTAAAAAAAAAACTTATATCCTTGACCTTAAAGACTTCCTGCTACAAGGACAGGCAGCTAATGACTCCCTGTTACAAAACATACTTTATTTCAAACAGTATGAAAATAAATGAGTAAATAAGAATTTTAATTAGTATGAATAAGTATTAATTATGGGTATAGGCATGGGGCAGTTGGTTGATGAAATAGCTATCATGCAATAGCAATTACAAGAGCAGTTGTCTTTCATGGTTTCATCATAAATGAGTAATATGAATGGGTAACCATTTGATGTTGATATGGATGTACACACATTTGATTTCTTTATAGATTGTCCTCAGGGCCAATCTCTTGGTCAGCAACATCACTTATGATTATCAGTCTCTGTTCTTTATCTATCTGTAACGATTACAGAGGAGAGGGACTGCCAGATGGAAAGGCGAGGGAGAAATATAGTTGATTACACGATGTACACTACATTACCAAAAGTATATGGATACCTGTTCGACGAACATCTTATTCCAAAATCATGGGCATTTTTATGGAGTTGGTCCCCCCTTTCCTGCAATAACAACCTCCCCTCTTCTAGGAAGGCTTTCCGCTAGATGTTCGAACACTGCTGCGGGGACTTGGTTCAATTCAGCCACAAGAGCATTAGTGAGGTCGGGCACTGATGTTGGGCGATTAGGCATGGCTCGCAGTCGGTGTTCCAATTCATCCCAAAGGTGTTCGATGCCAGTCAAGTTCTTCCACACCGATCCCAACAAACCATTTTTGTACCTTTGCTTTGTGCAAGGGGGCATTATCACACTGAAACAGCAAAGGGCCTTCCTCAAACTGTTGCCACAAAGTTGAAAACACAGAATCGTCTAGAATGTCATTGTATGCTGTAGCGTTAAGATTTCCCTTAACTGGAACTAAGGGGCCTAGCCTGAACAATGAAAAACAGTCCCAGAACTTTATTCCTCCTCCAACAAACTTTACATTTGGCACTATGCACTTACAGTTGACCAGGTCAGCTCTAGCAGGGCATACATTTGACGAACTGACTTGTTATAAAGGTGGCATCCTATGACAGTGAAACATTGAAAGTCACTGTGCTCTTCAGTAAGGCATTCTACTGCCAATGTTTGTCTATGGAGATTGCATGGCGGTGTGCTCGATTTTATACACCTGTCAGCAATGGGTGTAGCTGAAATAGTCGAATCCACTAATTTGAAGGGGTGTCCACATACTTTTGTACATATAGTGTTTATTTTAATTTTATTTAACCTTGATTTAACTAGGCAAGTCAGTTAAGAACAAATTATTATTTACAATGCTGGCCTACCTGGGCCAAACCCTCCCCTAATGACGATGGGCCAATTGTGCGCTGCCCTATGGGGCTCCCGATCACGGCTCGAACCCGGGTCTGTAGTGACGCCTCTAGCACTGCGATGCAGTGCCTTAGACCGCTGTGCCTCTGTTATGTTTGTTTGATCAAAAAGGATTAACAGATTACTGACCTGAAACTGTACAATCATCCACTGCAACACCTGAGTTCCAGTCAATTATGTTTCTTGATTTGCCGTACTGTAAATGCAATGTACATCTGAAATCATGTTTATGCTAATAGACTTTATGATAATGGTTCGGAGTTGAAGTTAGAGGACAGTGGATTTAGCGTTTAGATCTAAATGAATAAGACGACACGGGGGGGAGGGGGGGGGGGGGGGACTGATACTAGATCAGCACTCCTAATCTGATACAATAATCACATGCTCACTTCAATTGTGATGACTGCAGAGATTGGTCTTTACACAAGACTCTGTTATCTGTCTCCCAAGGACACTCTCAAGCATGACAATGCTCCATCTATCTTCAGGAGTGCTGCTTATCTTAAGTCTACAGCTGAACAGTTTGTGCAGCTCAAGATGCCAGGTAAATCTTTTTGTAACCTCGTGCCCAAAGATTTCCTGTACTTGGGTTAACAAATGCCACGTTTGACTTGTTGCTCCACCAGACTTTCCTTGGGCGGAAGTGTCTGGGAATGAGATTAACATTTTGGTGATATTCTTTGTGATCTTCCTGCTGTGTTCTTTCATGTGACTGCATGTCCATTTATTGCACTGCATTGTTCCAGCACAGGAAGTATTTTGATGCAAACTTTTCTACCTGACTGTCAGAAGGCTATGTTCATTATTAGACAGCCTACCTACCTTTACTCAATTTGGTCTCTGCTGCCTCCTTGGGGTCTGTCTAACAACTCCCCTACCCAGTAGGGGCGGGACCACCTGTACCGGATGTTGATACAGTCTGCGGAACAGCTGTGAGAGAACAACAAAGCTGACGCCACATCTAGCTACAGAATCGACGAGAAGGACGAAAAGAAGGTGAAAATACAAAAAAAAAAACTGGATTCGAGGTTGATAAAGACTATAGAAGTGGTCAAGAAAACAGGTTATTAACATTCGTGTCGACAGAACTCTGAAAATTACAGATTCAAGGTAAGAGAAAGTTGGGCACGCGATGTTTCGTCGACATTGGCTTTGTGTACTGACGTTATATGAGCTATTTTAGCTAGCTATCATCATTATCAAACCCTATTTGATTGTACTAGCTAGCCGTGAAATGCTATGCTGTCCATGTGTTTTATAAGAGACAACGATTGATAAACTTCTAGTTTTGTTGTAAATCTGAATAAGGTCATGGTATTGTTGACACAACTTGAATGAATCGCTTCACACATCGATCAAGACTGATTGATTGGCATTTGGCTCCCAAAAAGCTACTATTTCGAGAAAAAAGGACTAACAGCTGCCATAGTCTTATGACAGCTGTTTACATTTAATATGTGCGCAGGTCTTGTTTAACTTCTCGATTACATGTTGTTCAATCAAACGTCGATTTAGTATGGAATGTTTTCCAATCCAGTGAAAATGGCAAATGGGATGGAAATGGCAACCGCCGCAGCTCTCTGACGCAGTCACAATTCAACTGCCCTTGTTTCTATGCAGAAGGTAGATGTAGCAGCATCGTTACTCACCTCCAATGATTTGTCTACGTCAGCCAATGAAGACAACCGTTCACTATGAAACCGAATAGAAGATACACTTGTTAATTCTAGGCATCTTTGCTATGATGTGTTCACCTAAACTAGTTGGTATCCATATTGATCTCAATAGGCTCGCACTATAACACAAACTCACTAACTGGGCAGTATGTGGTCTCAGACCCAGTATGTGTCTTTGTGAGTAGTTGTCTTATGTGCATCTGTTTCACTCTGAGCCTCCCCGCTCTCCTTTGTTTCAGCTGCTGTCTGTGAATGAGTTAGTGTCTTACATGACTTACTTGCCCTTCCTAAAGGTCGGTCTCTGCACAACAGCACTATGGGCCGGATCTTCCTGGACCACATCGGCGGGACCCGCCTCTTCTCCTGCGCCAACTGTGACACCATCCTGACCAACCGCTCTGAGCTCATCTCCACGCGCTTCACTGGCGCCACGGGCCGGGCCTTCCTCTTCAACAAGGTGAGCCTGGTGAGGGTTGACTACTCTTAAAGGCCCAGTGCAGTCAAAAACGTGATTGTCCTGTGTTTTATATATATATTTCTCACACTATGAGGTTGGAATAATACTGTGACATTTTGAAAATTACGATGAACCCTTTTAGTGTAAGAGCTGTTTGAAAAGATCACCTGAAATGTATGCCTGTTTTGATTGGATGGAGTTTTGGCCTGCCTGGTGACATCACCAGGCGGTAAATGAGTTAATAGACCAATAAGTTGGTTCCAAACCTCTCCGCCAATAGCTAGTTTTAAATGTTCCCCTCCCCACTCTGGCATTCCTAGCTAAATTCTTGCTTGAAAAATTGCTCTTTGCTAAGAAGCTATTTTTGTTTCTTATTACCATTTTTTTTAACGTAAGGTACTTGTTTAAATTATTTGAGAACTATAGGCTGTAGTTAAGAGTCCTGCGAATAACACCATGTCCTTACAGAAAACACATGACACCATGTCATTATTCTCTAGCCTCGTCCCATACTGTATGTGCTGTTCTAAACTCATTGTTGGGGCATACTTCTATGGGACACGCTGCTAGTCCCTCTTGCAGGTTCAGATACTTTGTTGAATAAATCTATGTTTGTCACCCACAGGTGGTGAACCTGCAGTACAGCGAGGTGCAGGACCGCGTGATGCTGACTGGCAGACACATGGTGCGAGACGTCAGCTGCAAGAACTGCAACAGCAAGCTGGGCTGGATCTACGAGTTTGCCACAGAAGACAGTCAGCGCTACAAGGAAGGCCGCGTCATCCTCGAAAGGGCACTAGTAAGGGAGAGCGAGGGCTTCGAGGAGCATGTGCCCTCTGATAACTCCTGAGTCCCCCGTCCCTCCTTTCTGCCTTGTGCACCCGACGTCGCTCCCAATCTCCAGTGTCCCCTACACTCCTCTCCTTATAGGCAACTACCTGTGTATCAGCTTCCCACCAGCAAGAATTGTGTAGAGCTAGACAAGCCTGTAATTATGTCCGCCCCTCACACATATTGTACACACAACATTTGAGAATGCACTCGCTCACAGGCTATAGTGCTCGCGTATAATGTACATGCATTAGATTCTGCACGATACACGTGTAGACATTGGACTACAGCTGCCTGAAGAGTAGGGGTTGTGGTGGGGGGAGTAACTTAATGACCCAAAGTGGAGCGCAAGGACAGATGCTAATGCCTTTGTCAGTGTTACAGCTGTGTATGATAAAACAACCGCTGTTGCGTGAGAGAGTGGGCTTGGGGGGGGGTGTTGGTCAAAAATTGGACTAGGGGATGAGTGATGCTTGTCATCAAGTATGCTTGTGTTTAGGATGAAATATTATTTAAGTTTTAGTGAGAATGGGTGTGAAAATTGATTTGAGGAAATCTTTCTGAATATTGTCATTAAACCCAGTTTTCATTTGCTTTTATTAACAAATATTAGTTACATTTGATAGTACTGATTTTAGTTTTGACTTTTTGAGCATTTTAAAACTGATGTCAACCCTCACTTTGATCCCGATGACAACTGCATGTGTGTACTAAAGCCGCTTCATGTCTGCCGATGGACGGCAGCACGCCTAGACTATTGAACCTGTGATCAACCTCAAATGCTGACAATTCTGTAACAATTATCAAAAGACAACTTGATCATTGTGTGACCCAAAAAAACATGAACCGGCATTGTTGACAATATTGTGGTTTTAAGTTCTGTATTAGGATTGGTCAGTGCTGTGTTTTCTTTTTGGGTTGCGTAGTCTTGCGATGCCATCCTTCCAATCCTCGTTCATCACTCAGCTATTGGAACAAAATGAAATCGTGAGAAAGCCTGAAACTAAGTAGGGGTTGAGTTAAAGCTGTTTTTTTTCTTTGTCAGGCCTCCGGTTGATGGATTATAATAAAAAAATTGATCATATAAAATCAACTTTACCTCTATTGCATCACTTCTCTGATCAATATGAGGGAAGGGTATTTATTGGGCAGGACTACACAATCCTCATAAACAAGAGCTAGATTAGGTAGCCACCTCAAAGCATACGGGCACACAGATGAAATTCATTGTCAAAAGTAGAACTCATGTTAATACGGAAAAATAATTTGTGGGGTTTAAGGCAGAAAATCACATCCATTCGGCAACTGTTGGCCCCATCTGGAATTTTTTGAAAATCTGAATGTGGCCACAGCCTTCGAATGTTAGCAAATTTGACCTCTGAAGGCTGACAGAAAACACAAAGGGTCATGTTCGTTGTCTATTTTAGAGAGCTTTTTATTTTCCGTTACAGACATTTGCAAAATTTTCCATAGAATCAGGTTCACACTTTCCATTATCACTTGATGAACTGCTAAGTTTCTGTAGAAAATAATGCAAAATGTTTTACCCTTATATAATGAAATAATTCAAATGTTTTAAAGATCACACACAGGCCACCCATTCCTCTAATCCAGTTTATTCATCCTCAGCAAAAAGGGGAAAATAATCAAATAAAAGGAGAACAAAAAACAGAATTGTTCTGGTTTTATACATTTAACTAAATATGCAGCTCTATGCTAATGTGTAAGTAAATCAAAACAATATATGGTTAAATAAAATTTCTTTTAAAGATACAGAAAGATAACATTTCTTAAATTTTCCCATCGGCACTCGAGAGATGACGGGTCGCAGAAATACCAAAATAAAACCACCCACTACGCCACTCTACACGTCGCTCCCGCCATCCTTCAGTCATTCCTCGCACCAGAGGAAGGGGGCCAGTAAGAGAAGGAAGCAGAGAGGGAAGTGAGGAAGAAGAATGAGATGAGCATTGGGACCAGCACACTCAAGTAGTGTGACTGGGGTAGGAGGAGAAAAATATGGAACAGACTAGCATACTACAACAAAAAAATGAAGCAATGTATTATGCATGCTTTTTAAGTGGTCTGCTTGTATGGCCATACGAATAGAGCCATAGTTTGACAGTCCAGTGAGTCAGGGATTGTGTAGTGTGTATGTAAAAAATAAAGGGAGTAAGAGTGCACGGGGTATTACAAAACAGAAAAGAGCATTAACAGCAACAGCATCACTTATTCAAAGAGCAGCAGGCAGAGAAGGGCTTCTGCTTCAGAGAGGTTCTGTGTGTGTGACTCTAGTCCATTTGTTCAGACTCTAATCCAGCTGAGAGAAGCGGAGGAGTAGGCTGCAGTACAAGGGTTTGTGGTCCGGTTTGTAGTCAAACCAGTCTAGCAGAGTCTCATAAGAACAAACACGGCCACACAACAACTGACCCATGTCCGGGGACGACGACATCCTTAACACACGCTATTACAATCCAATGCCATGCAGGAGCCATTGGGTGAGGGAGCAGAAAAGGAAGAGGGGGAGGGGGGGGTAAAGGTCAACATTCCACCCTACAACCTGAGGAGTGGTCAAGGGACAGACAGGGCTATGTTCAGTTTATCTGTCACCAATGATGTACTGAAAACCTGCTTACCAAGATGACCAAGGAGCCGAGAAAGGTCAGTTTCATTTAGAAAGTACTGGTGCAGACAGCCTAATCTTTTGTGATCAGTGAAACAAAGACTGAGGGGTAAGATTGTTGTTGAGCGATGGCTCTGCTGTGTGATAAAAAAAGAGTTTGCCAGCTAACTTGTGTAAATATTGTGAAATAACTTCATTCTTTAGAAAGATAAGCTTGAAATGGACATGGTCCAATTTACTCAACCAAAAACACATAGCTAAGTTGAGCTTTCTTAAATTAACCTGAAAATCAATAGTTACTTCTGTTTGTTCATCAAAGATAGCTGGCTAACCCATTGATCCTGCTTTGTAGTATACCCCTCTGACAAGTTAAGGCTGTGTGAAAACGAACGTGCGATAGTGACAGTGTGGCTCCAGAGGTTGCCATGGTGACCGTGTCCAAGGCAGTGTCCAAACTGTTCCCCTCTGGAGGGGTAAAGACTAACAGGAGTGGGTCAACAACCCTCAGCTCCAGAATGGTGGGGTAAGTGTGGATCTATTACAACCATGCTCTCTCCTTCTTCCCCTTCCCTCCCTCTCTTCCTTGCTCTCTCTTACGTCCCCCTCTCTATTTAAGTGCCTCTTCTCTGTTGGGTGGATGGGTGGTGACGGGCAGGCAGCGGGGGCAACTCAAGAGCACTCTTCTCCGATGCGTTGGCACGAGCGGCCCACCTTGCGGTCCAGCTTCACCATCTTGAGGACGGCCTCCTCGCGCCCACGTCCCAGGTGGTCGAACAGGCAGTCGTGCTGCTCAGGTAGACGGTGGAGCATGCAGAACACGTAGCCTAGAAGACAAAACAAAATAGGGAGGGAAACAATGAGAGAAAGAGGAGAGGCGAAAACGAGAAAGAAGGAGACAGAAAAAGAGAGAATGTAAAAATCTGTGTGAAGTCAAGGCGAGGAGACACGGGGTGAGGAGACACGGAAACCAAGGGCAGACGTGTTCAGATGTGTTTGCTCTGTTCCCGTGTAGTACTGACCGCAGCGACAGGAGCCCAGTTCCTGCTGTACCAGCTCCAGTTTTGTTTGGCAGCGATAGCAGCGCCGGCGGTTTTTCTGCTTGGGTCCTCGGCTAGGCTCCTCGCTCGCCGCCTCCCCCTCCAAGTCCCGTCGTGCCCGTTTCTCTGGTGACGCCTCGCTCTCCGACCCTGAAGCTGAAAGAACAGAAGGTTACACGGTTACAAAGTAACCACGGGACGTTCATTTTGCACAGAAATATACACAGAGAGCAGAAGCATGGCTGTACCTGATTCGCAAGGACGTTTTGTGGGTGTACAGAGGGTGCCTTGGGCTGTTTCTGTGCATGACGATACTCCTGTGGAAGAAAATGAAGAGCAAAACAAGGGAATCATTCTTCATTGATCAAGAGCCCAAATGTGTGTCACCTAGACCAAGATGTTTTGGAGACAGAAAGACAATTTCAGAACCTTGAAGGATTTAAGACCTCGTGTCCATGCTATGCAACCAGATAAGCTCAAATCCTGACATGCCAAGTCTATTTACGTCAACATATCACTTGACTTACATTCTTAACATGAAGGTTAAAAATACTAGGGATGTGCATCTTTCCCTTTCAAGATGATTCGACATGGATGTAGATACATTGGCTCCGATACGATCCAGGAACGATACGTTTTAGTTTGAAACGAGTCTGTGCAATTCGGTTAGTTAGAGAACAAATTGATTTGATGCGCCAACATCTGTTGCATAACATTTTTTTATTCTAAATTAAAATCTGCTGCTGAATGTGCTCATGAGCTGGATGTGTCTGAGCTGATGTGTGCGTGCGTGTTTAAATCAAATAACATTTTATTGGTCACATGCACCGAATACAAGTGTAGACTTTACAGTGAAATTCTTACTTACGAGCCCATTCAACAGTGCAGTGTTAAAAAGTAAGACAAATATTTTCTAAAGGCAATAGTAACACAAAAACTAGGCTTTATACAAGAGGTATGTAGGGGGGTGGCAATGTAGCCTTTTTTTTTGTCTCCCACTTTGGTTCTGAAATCACCATCACCCACTAATTAACTTGTCATTTAGCAGATTAAGTGCTTGAGCTAGTAATGTATCAATATTTATCGTATACAAATTAGCTATGACGTAGACAATGAAAATAGCACAATTTGGATTTCACCCCCCCACCTCATCTAAAAATCAAATGGTTTTGACCGCTTGGAAGTTCTCCTCTCGCTTCGGCCACGCAGTGCGCCTCGCAAAAGTGATTGCTGTCCTCGTTAGTAAATTATCAACTTGACCCTGTATATCAACAAAAAAATATATACACTGATTGTTTAAAGCAAAACTACCCAAACTATTGCTGATGGTGAACCCGAAAAATCTAAAAATATATTGGAAACCCAAATTCTGCAGGTATAGCCAGATGAGTTGTGTTTCTGATAGATTATTACTACTACTCCAGTAAAACACAATTTTTAACAGCTCATACAGTGCCTTCGGAAAGTATTCAGACCCCTTGACTTTTTCCACATTTTGTTACGTTATACAGCCTTATTCTAAAATGGATGAAATATAATTTCCCAAAACTATCCACACACACACAATACCCCATAATGACGAAGCGAAAACAGGTTTAGACATTTTTGCAAATTTAAAAACAGAAATACCTTATTTACATAAGTATTCAGACCCTTTGCTTTGGGACTCGAAATTGAGCTCAGGTGCATCCTGTTTCCATTGATCATCCTTGAGATGTTTCTACAACTTGGAGTCCACCTGTGGTAAATTCAAGTGATTGGACAGGATTTGGAAAGGCTGTCTATATAAAAAGGTGGTCGAAGGAATTGTCCGTAGAGCTCCGAGACAGGATTATATCGAGGCACAGATCTGAGGAAGGGTAGCAAAAAATGTTGGCAGCATTGAAGGTACAAGAACAAAGTGGCCTCCATCATTCTTAAATGGAAGAAGTTTGGAACCGCCAAGACTCTTCCTAGAGCTGTCCTCCCAGCCAAACTGAGCAATCGGGGGATTGCGATGGTCACTCTAGAGCTCTGTCATAGTTCCTCTGTGGTGATGGGAGAACCTCCCAGAACCATCTCTGCAGCACTCCACCAATCAGGCCTTTATGGTAGAGTGACCAGATGGAAGCCACTCCTCAGTAAAAAAGGCACATGACAGCACGCTTGGAGTTTGCCAAAAGGCACCTAAAGACTCTCAGACCATGAGAAACAAGATTCTCTGGTCTGAAGAAACCAAGATTGAACTCTTTGGCCTGAATGCCAAGTGTCAACATCTGAAAGAAACCTGGCACCATCCCTACGGTGACCCCATCCTGCTGTGGGGATGTTTTTCAGCAGCAGAGACTGGGAGACTAGTCAGGGTCGAGGCAAAGATGATCGTAGCAAAGTACAGAGACATCCTTGATGAAAACCTGCTCCAGAGCATTTGCATGCCGAAAGTGCTGCACAGATGTGCAAGATCAGGAACAGGCCGGGCAGTGTGTGCAGTTTAACCAGTACCGATATTGCCTGGGGTTGTTCGGCACGCAAAATGACTTGTAGATCAGCGACTGTCAACACAGTTTGACACTGAAGGAGAGGACTTCAGTTGTTATAAAGTATGAGTTATTTTCTGAAGGTAGACAGAATGGAATGAGCAAAACATTTTAGCGAACCAGCAATTTGTAATGCTTTAATCTACTTTCTGACCGATGCATGATACACTTGGATCGGTTTTGGGTCCACTGACCAATGCACTTACATCTTAAATATTTGAAATCGGGAACCGATGCATATTGGTGAATGGTTACACCCCTAAAAAAAAAAATAGCAAACGCAACAAGAAACTGCAATTGGTTGAAAACTGGAGATCTTAAGTGAAATTCTGGGAGAACCAAGCAGGTTTTAAAAGATGGTCAACGTGACCATGCTGCCCCACTATGATTCCTATCTGGGCCAGGCTTAGTACATGTATTGCCAACGGAGTGAGACACACACACACACACCACCACCACTCCTCCCGAGGCAGAAATAGAAGCAGGCTGTCACCATATCAGTCCAACCTGACAGACCTCTGCCAACAGAGACTTCATGAAATGCATACGTATATACACACTTCCCTCTGTATCTTATTTGACAGCGGAGCAAAAATACTTCAAATTGTGTCTGTACTCCAGCATTTTGGATTTGAGATCAAATGTTTCACAAAGCGACAGTACGGAATGTCACCTTTTATTTGAGGGTATTTCCATTAGTGCTGGTCGGTATACTGTATTTTACTACACACAGATGTACGGTTTGGGTATTTGAATGTTTGGTTTGTTAAAATGTGATATGCTGTGTGTAACGTCAATTTGTATAGTGTAGACAGCTACTTGTCATCCCTCTCCGCTCTCCATGCCACTTTCCACACAGACCTATCCCCGTCACTCAAGGAGTGCATGTTGATGTTGTTTGACCACGAGATACTTCCATTCAGTCTGCATGGTTAATGCAGCACATGCAACAATGTTGACGACAACACTTTGCTTCTTAATATAAATCCACAAGCATTCTATAAATTGCAGCATTAGTTTCGTACATCTGCAAAAAGCTAGTTTGTCTTTTCTTAGCAAGTTTTACTTAAATTGTGTTATACGCTAATGCTAAATCGCTAGTTAGCTAGCTAATAAAATGTAAGAGTCAGAGCAAAGGTAGCTAGCTTCACAGCCGGATAATAGTGTTGGTGTAGGCCTAAATCTGCATGTTTGTGCAACAGTATATTCTAAATCAAAGAGGAATAGGCGAAGCATGAATGTTGGCTACATGAAGAAAAAAATGTATCTAGTGAAAGATTATAGGATCCCCTAGGAAACACTGACCAACACTTTGGTTCCTATCCTGCCACAATAACTCCTCCCTGGCATTTTCATTCATTGCCATGTCAAACACTATATTTAGTGCCCACTATTATATTCTAACTATAGAATAATTTATTTCCATGATTCCAACAGTTCACTGTGTTTTGATCTAATTCGGAAGTCAAATCACAATTGCAACATTTGGTTAAAAATAAGGCCTCGATATTTCGCCCATATTGTGCAGCCCTACGTGGGAGTGTGGGAATTATCTCAAATGAATGCAGGAAATGCACAAATTTATGAAAATGATTTTCAGTTAAAGTTGAATTGAACAGTATAAAACAATCAGAATGGACAAAGACCCATTGAAATCACTTGTATAGAATGTATAGTACGTGTTGCCATACTAGGGTAACGCACTACTCAATGCAAATGTAGAACTTTTATAATACACTGTCAAATAAACATACTGTCAAAAGTTTTAAAAAAATACTGTGATATATTTTGGCCATAATCGCCCATCCCTAATTTCCATACAAATCTTTCTTACCGTTTAGAAGTCAAAGAACTATTTCCTTAACACTTAAATGTGGCACAACGATCATAACACCCCCCCCCCCCCCCCCCCCAATTGATTTAATTTTCTTAGAATATCCAGAATGACTTACAGCAGCAATTAGGGTTAAGTGCCTTGCTCAAGGTCACATCGACAGAGCCTTATCGGCTTGGGGATTCAAACCAGTAACCTTTCAGTTACTGGCCCAACGCTCTAATTGCTAGGCTACCTGCCACCCTTAAGGGTGATTCACAATATATATAATTTCTTAGGCTCACTAAATAAGCTTTGCTTAAAAAAGTCAATCTAATTCAGGGATAAATATACCTATTCCACAACCATAACACCCACTAATCATTTAATTTTATCAAAATAGTTTAACCTGCTTTTTTGCAAATATATATATTTTTAAATCACTGATCTCTGGCTTTCATGTCTATGAAAATGGCATTTTTGTTACAAATTTAACCAGAACCATTATCATTCACTAATGACAAATGTCTTGTAGCAGGCATAATAGAAAATGAACACAGGTCTCAAACAATCCCACAAGCACAAGCCCACGTGCAAGTGAGTATTCAGCTAATCTTTATATTTCAAGTTTAGCCAACTTGGAACTACTTGCTAGCTAACAAGGCAGAACAGTTAAATTATGAACACACCCTTCTGTTCATCTCCAACTGTTTGAACAGCATGCTAGCCTGTCCACTTCGTTTAGATGTTGAAATCAAGTGGCCCATCTTAATTCTCAGAATGAGAACGAGTTGCCAACTCCTTACATAATTGTGTTTTATGCTTATTGCACATTTATAAAAACAGACTAGACAGCTTGTATAAGTCTTTGGACAAAATGCTGCTAGCGGTACAATACTGGGCGCGACAAACTTGAGCATACATTTTCTAGAATGTTAATTGATACTCCTGTTTTAGTAGTGCCTGCTCTGCGCACAATCTGAGGAGTTGAGACATAAAAAGGGTATCGCTAGAAAGGTTAACTACTCTATTACTGTAAAATAATGTCTAAATGTCTTTGTAAAAATATGACTGAGTCGGTTGGACTAAACCTCAAAAGTAAATAGCGAGTTAAAACCGCTTGTGAGAGAAGTGATCGCTCATCTTCGATGTTGTGAGTGACAGGGGGAAGGGCTTGGTGTGTGTGAGTAAATGGGGAAAGGCTATATGGACACGCTTGACGACACGCTTGATGACGCATGTCGCGCAGCTGAGAGTCGAGTGTAGAGAGGAATGGACTCAGTTCAGCCAGTCATCCTGACGAGTCCTTCCCAGCGAACTAGTTCAAACTGGCATCAGCAGCATGACGAGGTAAAACATGTTAAAGAAAGTTGTTTACTTCAATGGGCGAGGGATAAATAACTTGTAGTATAAGTTTCTAGCTACAAGCACAAACTAGCTAGCTGGGAAGGGCAACTGACTGAACAAAATCCATTACTTTCACTCAACTCTCACTGCACGACATACGTCATCAATATGCGCACCGGGCGTGTCCGTATAGCCTCCCCAGAGTATATGAGAAGGTGCACACAGCACAGAATGGAGCTAGTCAACATGAGAACGAGCGGACAAAAACCTTGATTCTTGTGATAAAGGCATTTGGAATATTGTGCTAAAAAACACATTTAAATTAATTCGATATCACTCAGCCCTAGGTGAGAGGTTAGCATTTGAGGGGGTATGATCATCATTATTCACGATTCATTCATGATTATCCGTAATCATGTTAGCATCCACATTTATGTAGAAGTGTTGAGAAACATATTATTCTTATTTACAATCAAAGTGGCTAATAATGCATTACAATCAAATTGGCAATTCATGCATTACTTACTATTCAGTTCCTATTGGCCAAAACATAATCCGAAACACAACAGTCCCACCTTTTTCATTGTCAGTAATTGAATTTTGCCCATATTCTTGATGAAGAATGTTAAGCTCACTGGTGTCACAACAAAATCCACCAAATCCATTAAATAGGACTGCTGATAACTATACTGAACATACTGTGATCGAAGAAAAATAGCACAGAGCTTAAATTTCTTAAAAAGGTTCATCATACCTGGTTTTAGTCATTTAAGTTCAGACTGGAGCATTTGTCATTTAAATATACACTCACAACCAATTCAAAACCAACTGGTGGGTTGCTGGAGGTTTAGAAAGGGATGCGAGAGTGAGTAAAAATAATAAAATTCCAACCAACCAGCTGAAAATCCCTGCATTGCGTGCAAGTAATATGGGACCAAATACTAAATTTGTACTACTTTAATACACCACCAGTGAATTTGTTCAAATACTTATGCATTCTCCAAATAGGGGGACTAGTTATAGTTTTTTCAATTTAAAAACGGTTAAACAGACCCCCCCCCCCAAAACCCCCCCAGACATTCTATACTGTCGCCTCATATTTAACATTTGATCTCAAATCCAAAATGCTGGAGTACAGAGCCAAATTTTAACATTTTAGCTTCACTGTCCAATGAAATATAGAGGGGAGTGTATGTGGACTAAAGCGTGCACTCGTCTTCCTCATTGACATCTAATACTAAGAGATGTAGTGTTTGTCCAGATTGAAGATGTAGATACAGTGCATTCGGAAAGTATTCAGATCCCTTGACTTTTTCCACATTGTTACGTTACAACCTTATTCTAAAATGGATTAAATTGTTTCCTCCCCCCCCTCAACAATCTACACACAATACCCCATAAAAAAACGCAAAAACAGGTTTAGAGATTTTTTTAAATGTATTACAAAAAACTGAAATATCACATTTACGTAAGTATTCAGACCCTTTACTCAGAACATTGTTGAAGCACCTTAGGCAGCAATTACAGCCTTGAGTATGATGCTAAAAGCTTGGCACACCTGTATTTAGGGATTTTCTCCCATTCTTCTCTGCAGATCCTTGCAAGCTCTGTCAGGTTGTATGGGGAGCGTCGCTGCACAGCTATTGTAAGGTCTCTCAGGATGTTTGATCGGGTTCAAGTCCAGGGTCTGGCTGGGCCACTCAAAGACTTGTCCTGAAACCACTCCTACACGGTCTTGGCTGTGTGCTTAGGGTCGTCGTCCTGTTGGAAGGTGAACCGTCGCCCCAGTCTGAGGTCCTGAGCGCTCTGGAGCAAGTTTTCATCAAGGATCCCTTAATACTTTGCTCCGTTTATCTTTCCCTAGATCCTGACTAGTCTCCCAGTCCCTGCCGCTGAAAAACATCCCCACAGCATGATTCTGCCACCAACATGATTCACCGTAGGGATGCCAGGTTTCTTCCAGACGTGACGCTTGGCATTCAGGCCAAAGAGTTCAATCTTGCTTTTGTCAGACCAGAGAATCTTGTTTCTCATGGTCTGAGAGTCCTTTAGGTCCCCTTTGGCAAACACTGGCCACTACCATAAAGACTTGATTGGTGGAGTGCTGCAGCGATTGTTGTACTTTTGGAAGGTCTCCCATCTCCGCAGAGGAACTCTGGAGCTCTGTCAGAGTGACCATTGGCTTCTTGGTCACCTCCCTGACCAAGGCCCTTCTCCCCCGATTGCTCAGTTTTGCCGAGCGGCCAGCTCAAGGAAGAGTCTTGGTGGTTCCAAACTTTTTCCATTTAAGAATGATGGAGGCCACTGTGTTCTTGGGGATCATCCTAGAGACATCTCAAGGATGATCAATGGAAACAGGATGCACTGGAGCCCAATTTCGAGTCTCATAGCAAAGGGTCTGAATACTTAAGTAAATAAGGTATTTGTTTTTTTTCTTCTAAAAACCTATTATCGCTTTCTCATTTTATTTAACTAGGCAAGTCAGTTAAGAACAAATTCTGATTTACAATGACGGCCTACCAAAAAGCAAAAGGCCTCCTGCGGGGATACATTTTTTTTTTTAAATGACAAAACACACATCACGACAGGAGACAACACTACATAGAGACTTTAGACAACATAGCATGGAAGCAACACATGACAACACAGTATGGTAGCAAGTTAGCAACGCAACATGGCAGCAGCACAACATGGTAGAAGCACAAAATATGGTACAAATATTATTGGGCACAGACAACAGTGAAAAAAGGGCAAGAAAAGTAGAGACAACAATACATCACGCAAAGCAGCCACAACTGTCAGTAAGAGTGTCCATGATTGAGTCTTTGAATGAAGAGATGGAGAAAAAAAACTGTCCAGTTTGAGTGTTTGTTGCAGCTCGTTCCAGTCGCTAGCTGCAGCGAACTGAAAATAGGAGCGACCCAGGGATGCGTGTGCTTTGGGGAGCTTTAACAGAATGTGACCGGCAGAACGGGTGTTGTATGTGGAGAATGAGGGCTGCAGTAGAGATCTCAGATAGGGGGAGTGAGGCCTAAGAGGGTTTTGTAAATAAGCATCAACCAGTGGGTCTTGCGACGGGTTTACAGAGATGACCAGTTTACAGAGGAGTATAGAGTGCAGTGATGTGTCCTATAAGGAGCATTGGTGGCAAACCTGATGGCCGAATGGTAAAGAACATCTAGCCGCTTGAGAGCACCCTTACCGGACGATCTATAAAATTACGTTTCCGTAATCAAGCATGGGTAGGATGGTCATCTGAATCAGGGTTAGTTTGGCAGCTGGGGTGAAAGAGGAACGATTACGATAGAGGAAACCAAGTCTAGATTTAACTTTAGCCTGCAGCTTTGATATGTGCCGAGGGAAGGACAGTGTACTCCCAAGTACACTACCTCAAGCTCTAAACACTCAGAGGTAGTAATCACACCTTTGGGGAAAGGGGCATTCTTCTTACCAAACCACATGACCTTTGTTTTGGAGATGTTCAGAAGAAGGTTAAGGGCAGAGAAAGCTTGTTGGACACTAAGAAAGCTTTGTTGTAGAGCATTTAACATAAAATCCAGGGAGGGGCCAGCTGAGTACAAGAACATCATCCACATATAAATGGATGAGAGCTTCCTACTGCCTGAGCTATGTTGTTGATGTATATTGAGAAGAGTGTGGGGCCTAGGATCGAGCCTTGGTGACAGGCAGTGTCTGAGACAGCAGATGTTCTGACTTTATACACTGCACTCTTTGAGAGAGGTAATTAGCAAACCAGGCCAAAGACCCCTCAGAGACACCAATACTACTTAGCCGGCCCACAAGAATGGAATGGTCTACCGTATCAAAAGCTTTGGCCAAGTCAATAAAAATAGCAGCACAACATTGCTTAGAAACAAGGGCAATGGTGACATCATTGAGGACCTTTAAGGTTGCAGTGACACATCCATAACCTGAGCAGAAACCAGATTGCATACCAGAGAGAATACTATAGACATCAAGAAAGCCAGTCAGTTGATTATTGACACATTTTTCCAACACTTTTGATAAACAGGACAACATAGAAATGGGCCTGTAACAGCTAGGATCAGCTTGATCTCCCCACTTAAATAAAGGACGCGTCGTGGCTGCCTTCCAAGCAATGGGAACCTCCCCAGAGAGGAGAGACAGGTTTAAAAGGTCAGAGATAGGCTTGGCGATGATAGGGGCAGCAACCTTAAAGAAGAAAAGGTCTAAACCATCTGACCCAGATGCTTTTTTTGGGGTCAAGTTTAAGGAGCTCCTTTAGCACCTCGGACTCAGTAACAACCATATCATCACCATTAAGGGACATGGGCAGCTGTGAGGAGGAGGGTTAATTCTCCAGGTCTTTAACCGTTTTCCAGAACTTCTGTGGGTTAGACCCACAGAGAGAGAACTGCTCCTTAAAGTAACTAACTTTGGTCTTCTGGATAGCCTGAGCGCACGTATTTCTCATTTGCCTGACCGAGGGCTAGTCAGCCTGAGTATGCGTGTGCCGAGGGTTTCTCCAAATACAATTCTTGAGGTGGAGTAACTCTGCAAGATCACGGTCGAACCAGGGGCTGAACCTGTTAATAATTCAAATTTTCTTTATGGGGGCGGGTTTGTTAACAATACCACTGAAAATCTCAAAAAAAGGTCCAAGCATCTTCAACAGAGAGGATCAAGCTGATTCTATACCATTTTACAGAGGCCAGGTCATGAAGGAAGGCTTGCTCATTAAAGTTTAGCAACATAATGAGTTCCTCACTATGAGGTAATGTGTGTAGATTGATGAGGATTTTTTTTTTTATAGATGTAATACATTTTAGAATAATGCTGTAACGTCAAACTGTGAAAAAAGGGAAGGGGTCGGAATACTTTCCGACTGCACTGTATAAACCATATAGATTGAAAATGCTGAAGAGTGAGGGTCCAGTCTGATATGAGATTTAGTTAGAACTTGGTGTGATTGGATGACTGACAATGATCTCAGCTATGGTAATTCATTCAAAGCTTTCAGAATGTGCGCCATCTCAAAATTCAAAAGTTGTGGACCCTCCATCTTACCCTCCTGTGTAGTTGTTAATGTGGGGACAGGGTCTTCGGTTGACACCGATGGCTGCTCGGAGCTAGTGGGTGGTGACGACGATAGGGATTGGCTACTGTTGCTGCTCGTCTCGCCACTGAAGACAGACAATTGGCTACTGCCAGTGCTTGGGCTGGGCTTTGAGGTACAGTCCTCGTCTGTCTGCTTCTGCTCGATATCTGAAAAGACAGACAAAATAATGCCATTTAGTGACCCCAGCACCACATAATGTACGTGGGCTTTTAATGGACCAGCAGCTTCAGAGCATTAGTACACACACACACACATACACGTGGGGGCATGCGTCACCATTCCCTCTCCCCAAAACATCATTCAGAATCGCAGATGGTCTGGCCTGAGAGGATGTCAATACCTCAGAATGAACCTTTAGCATGATTAGGGCTGTGGCGGTCACAAAATTGTGTCAGCCGGTGATTGTCAAGCAAATAACTGTCGGTCTCACAGTAATTGCAAGTTAATCTAAAACACATTTAGCATCTCCTGGCTTCCACAAGCCATCTACATTTAAAAAAGTATAATAAATCCATGTAATATAGCCTACACCTTCACAATAAATCCATTATTTATTTTAGACAGGTCTAAAGAAGCATGATATGAAGAAAATGTAGTCCAATTCAGAATAGCATACTCTGGGTTGTCCTTATGTTAGGTCCTGATGTGGCTATGCCAAATGGCTGTGAGCTACACTTGTTCATTTAGCAGACAAGATTTGCTTAGAATTCAATGGCATTATTTTATATTATGAAGAAAACTGAACAAAGCTGAATAAACTATAAAAAAAGTATCCAAACGATTTGCGGGAGTGTGCACACTAAGCAAATCTAATCTGTGTTGCAGTTAAAAAAGCAATAGGTACTCCTATATGCTTCACTTTAATAACTAACTCCAGTTGTACTACAAACTTTGGGCTGTGTTTTGATTTTTAATACATTTTAAGGCTGCATGATGCGACTAATGATGATTTTAAAAAGTTGCTTGAAAGGCATGAGCTCTGCTTTGTTTTTTTGCGCAGGCTGTACACACCTCATTAGTCTCTCATTCACCATTTGACAAGCATGGCAGCATCCCCTTTGTGGCTTTAATACACCCTAAAAGAAATACATGCCTTTGTTGTGCCCTTCTCCCCGAGTGCCTGTTCCGAAGCACTCACTGAGTGCTGTGCGCTCTCCATCACGTGATCGGGTCTTTCTCACAGGCTACAAGTGAAGACAGACACATCGGGACGCAACTGCGCGCATCCTTATCCAATTCCAAAGTGCATATTGAAGATATTGGAAGAACTGTCCACATTTACTTTCCGTCAGCCAACAAGATGAGTAGGCCTAACAGATAGTAGATTGACATAGGCTAGTGCTTTTGCTATCCCCCATAGTACAAAAGTCGACCTATTCTATGCGAGAAATAACTATTCCAAACAGTCTGGGACAGTTGTGGGACGCAACAGACCCTAAATTAATACAACCAAAAGCATTAAAAAACAAACATTTAAGCAATATAGCTGACAACAGATCAGAACGTTTATCTTTAAATATTGATAAACTATTAAGCTATTTCTTCACATTATAAGCGCAGCAACGCGCACACGGCAGTGGGCTATTAGCGGGAATGTTTCATTAGCGGGAAAAAAACATTATCAAAAGTGACCGCAAATGATTCATGTAATGCTTTTATTGTAAAAGATGCATTTTTTATGGTGAAAATGATCTTCCCCAAACTTGAAACTCACACGCTGCTTATGTATGCCAGTTAGGCTCTAAACCCCTTGTAAAGTGGATTAATGTGCTTCATTTTAAACAAGTTATTTGGCCACTTTAGTTGTGATACAAACCTTACCAAAACATATAGGCCTATGGGCTAGCCTACATGAGGTGTTCGACTATGATTCGAAAAAGTCACACCAAAAAAAGAAGGCTTTGTTTCTTGCCTTACGCTGGGCATCATTCACAAGTGATAATATATAATTCACAAGCGATAGGCTAATATATTCACCCATCAGACTATTCTTGATTTAATCTTGTCTTTACATATACTAAATAATCTGTGTGACATTTGTTTTGATTTAGAACGGACCATTATCATGCACCCGTCTTGAAACAGGAGCAGCAGAAAAAATACATGTCATCTATGCATTTAAATAGCGGATGGGGGACGCTTTTCCCGTGATTCATTTTCATGCCATCCAGGAAGGCTATACTCCTATCGTAAAGAACAGCGATGTGCTTAATATTAGGAAAGTTGACAAATAAATATAGAAAGCTGATGGGATCCTCTATTTAGTAAAAGCCATCCCTCTGTTTTATCACGCCATTGCATAGCCTATAGAAAAGTTTCGCAACATGAGCTCATGGGCCCTCATGAAGCGTTTGATTCGATTTTCGATTACATTTGTATTGATGCCAGACTGATTAGAGGGACAATAGAGTGCTGAGTACCAGGCAGTTATCAAGTTTGGTAGGCTTCTAATGACCATGAGCCGCATCAGAGCTTGGAGAAGCCTAATTACCATGACTAAACGGTCACGTGATATTTGACTGCCTTCATGACTCGTGGCCGCCGGTGTGGCGGTAATACGGTCACCGCAACAGCCCTAAGCATGACCCCATTTTAGGCTACCAAGGAGTCTATCCATCAACTCCCAAAACCCAGAGGGCTGCACAAGGTCAAAAAGCAGCTGGGCCTTATCTTAATCCTCTATAGAACCCATTTCTGCTGTCGTGGTGCTCTTGTTTATTGAATCTATTCTAGGCAATGTTGCTGCTG
The DNA here is from genome assembly GCF_016432855.1 of Salvelinus namaycush. Classification (NCBI taxonomy): domain Eukaryota; kingdom Metazoa; phylum Chordata; class Actinopteri; order Salmoniformes; family Salmonidae; genus Salvelinus; species Salvelinus namaycush. The sequence goes on from NC_052335.1 coordinate 9,213,691, forward strand.
AAAAGGCCCACAGAAGCCCATCTCAAAACTTCAGTCACAAGCTCCATTTTAGAGCTGCAATCTTTAACCACAGGAGTACTGAGAGCCAACACCCCAACATACAGCAAAGCATGATATCAGACCTGAGAACATATTTTTCCTGATACCAGTTTTATTCTTGAGATAGCTATTATGTCAATGAGAAGTCCATCTGGAAATTGACTTTTTGGATTCTGAAAATACCCTTGTATTGTTACTGCATGCCTTTGGAATATTTCACAGGGAATTTTTTATACCAAAAGGTACATACGTTACTTCTACAAAACATATCTAACAAACCAATAAACCTAACCTAATCGAGGTGTAAAAAAAACTGCCATTTCCATACAGCAGAGACATAACATGACAGGCAGTAATCTGCACCAGGCTGCACACCCCCTTCTGATGTCTCAGGTACACACAGGGCTCTACCACATAACAGAAACCTATTGTCTTCCACACATATGGGAATTTAATTGGCTTGCGCAAGGAACAGCAAGACTTACCAGCAAAACATTTTGAGCAGAGGTTCATGGTTTTACTGGATCTGGGGAGAGAAAAAATAAATAAAAGTCAGTCCCAGAAAGGAATGGTACAAAGGTGGAGATGGCCAAATAGGATAAAGACCGACACACGTCGGTCAATGCAACACGCCCCTCTTATTTGCAACAAAAATCACACTTAAAAAAAAATAATGCATTTCAATGGCTCTTGAGACACTCAAACCTGACCCATTTTTTTTGTACCCAGACAGTCAGACGTCTCTGAGGTTGCCATAGCTACGGAGAGTGAGTGAAAACAAACGGATGGCAGGGGTGACAGATGACAGAAAGTCATGGCAGGGAAGAGAAGGGGGAAACAAACAAAGGCGGGGGTGGGGTAGAGGTTGTTGCAAACAGTTGAAAAGGGGAGACAGCAATAAAGTCAATATTTTTACAGCAACAAATGACAGGTAGGCCTACACCATTGCATTCATTTGATACCATCTCTCACCGGTTAACAAGCTAATCAGTCCAGGCTAATCAATTGTGCCAAGAAGCCTAACCTGACAGGGGCTTTTGACCGCCATTGACATTGGCCTGAGGGTTCAAGGGTTCATTACTGACCGAGGTAGGGTAGTCAACTCAACATGGATAACAACTAGTACATAAGCTCTATGTGTATCAATCACATTTGTTGCATTACCCTATGTATACATTACACTAAATGTTGTGGTCAGAAATAGCCTAGAAAAAATATAGGCGTAAATATAATTTTTTCTAAAATCAGGTTTACTTCCCTCACAATCCTAATGTGTAATAGGCTAACTCATGACAGCAGACTCAACTCCATGAACACAACCCAAACCCTTCCACATAGCCTCAAATCTGTTCAACTGAAATCTCCCACCAAACATGCACCATTTTCTCAGGCTGTCCTTTGAATCCTTTCCTCGATGACATTACATTTCCAGTGGTAGGCTAATGGTTGTTCTCACTCTGGACCTCTGACACTCACTTTAATAGGAGGGCACAACGCTGGGATGTTTCTGTTCAGGGCTGTGTGAGCTCTGTCGATACAGGAAAAGGTTGGAACTACATACAGTATTCAGCCCATTGTGCCCTCAGGAGGGAATGTGACCAATGGAGTGTTCCAATTGACCTGGGATACATTTAGGACTCATCCTACCATGACCTTAACTGCAATTGGACTTTTCCTCCCAACGTCACGTGTGTCATTCAGTGGTAGACTAACTAGACCTCAACCGAGAAGAGGATTTGCAGTATACCTAGAAAGACCTCAATCATAGATGAGAGTTCTGACAAGCCCCATGCTAGCCTAATCCTTGCACTACATTGAAGATGTGTTTGCCTACCAACTTTCAGCTAACGCACTATAACCTAATGTCCTCCTTCACTCCCCATCTCGATAAGGGCTTCAACTGAGCTAACATGTTCATCAAAACAGAGTATCAGTCTAGAATGGTTTGTCACTATCAAAAGAATGTCCCTTAAGTAGTCAAATTGATATGCACAGGCTCCATTTTACCAGAGAAGAACCAACTGACCTAAAAACAGGAAAGCTGGAAATTCAGCCCAGATTTTTTAAACTAGCCCACTTCTAAAGGCGAAGCCTATATCCTGCAGTCTCGCGATACAGACTCCCCTCCCAATGTTTAATGAGATATCTCGAACTGAAGAGGATGTTTGTTCCTGACTCTAGCTGTAATCAGGCATACTCAGAAAGAGAGATAGTTTGAACACAGCAGGGAAGGGCTACAAAGAAAGCCGGAGGGCTTCAGAGGGGAAAACTGTGACAAGCGTCAGACGCCTCGAACCAGGTGTTGACCGCAAGAGGCGTAAACATGCTTCCGATTGTGTCACCTGACATTTAGAGGTGTGAGTAATTCTCAGTTTGCTCACATATAACACACCCTAAAGATCAGCGTGACTAGTTAAGAGAGCATGGCACAAGAAAGGGCAGGGTTTTAGTACATAAAATCATCCAGGGAGTAATATCCCAGAGTCCTCCTTTCGTTGCTACATATGGTGCTTTCAAGACAATTGGGGAAAAAACGATGTCAATTCATGACGTCAGTGATCTTTAGGTCTGAGCTCTAGAAAGATGCCAGAGTTTCCGACTTGGAATTTCAAGTCGTAAACGATTTCCCCCCAGTCAGAGCTCGTTTTTTTCCCGAGTTCCCAGTTGACTTGAACGCACTAAAGTCGGATATTTCCGAGTTCCCCGTTGTTTTGAACGTGGCAATAGTTGACCATACAGGAAGAACTGTCCAGCTCAAACAAAGGCCCCATTTTTATTATTAGTATGCTATACCCTTTGGTTGGTCGCTCGATTTCACTAAAGATGTTTTGATGTACTGCCTAAATGGGCTCGATTAAATGACATAAATAAACATTTCCGGTATGTAATCACAACTTGACTGGAATGTGAGGGATGAACGTGCTGTAACTTGATAACTAATGTGGTTACACGGCAATGACAGTCAAGAGAATATTGGATACAAAGTGTCAACGTTTCATCTTTAGTTAGGGTATCATTTCTTTAGACTGGATACATTTCCATTTAAGGACACAGAACCGAACTAGAGCGAATGATCAGATTATAACCAAAAATTGTAACATAACTCGTTCAGAACCACAAAACATGATTCGACGCTTTGATAGATCTACACTCATGGATAGAGAATGAAAACAAGCCCAAACGTTGAGCAAACCTAAAAACATTCAGATAGGAATCAGTTTTGTAACTCAAACATTTGCCCCAACCCCCACCCGGTATGCCCAACATAACAATGGCTTTAATCTAGGCTACATTAATATCCATTGTCATTATCACTACAATAAACCATCTCCACAATACATAATGTGCGACATCTTACCCCCAAAATCCACATGGACACCGAGGTGGTAAGGGTTTGCTGCGCTCACTACCAGTATCCCCCATGACTTCAACAAAATGATCAAGGGTACGCAAGGCTGGGGATGAGACAGGGGCCTTGTCGTTGTAAAGGATCTTCAGCCAACTCAAGTAGCAAATATCCGCTTCTATAAATAGTCCTCGGTGGTCAAATTGGACAACGAAGGTAGATGGCTTTGCCGACACGAGCGGCCACAGGGATCCGAATAGTCCTAAACAGCTCAGTTTGGATTAATTGATCATCCAAGTGTCCTCACTGGACTCAAAGCAATCAGCTGGAGCTCGGCTACTACTAACAGCCACAGAGGGGGTGTTAACGCTTTGTCCAACCTGCAACATGAAAGATACAACACAAAACATAAACACCACAACAACAAATATTTCCAACAATCTCAATATTAATCACGAGTATTCGACACAGAGTAAGCAGCAGTCACATCGAATATCATTCCACTTACACCATGTGCAGCGTCCCCCAATCTTCAGTGGGCCGAACTGTACGAAGTAAGCTGTTCAGGAAACTACCGGTACCTAGACCTTCATTTAGAATAAAACGTACTGTGCCGTATCAACAGAATCAAAATGGCGTTCATTGAACGCAATTCCCACTAGCGTTCCTGACTAAGAAATGTAAACTCACACACACAAGCAACTATTTGGATTCATATATTTTAAACAGAAGCAATATAAAACCGTTTATTTCCTTATTTCACGGTTTGAATCGTTGAAAATGACTATTACCAAAACGCGATAATGAATACGTCCCAACCCATTGGTCTTTTTGGGACAAACCAAAACATGAATCAGCTGTGAAGCAGGAGGATCACAAAATATATTTCACGTCAGAGTAGCCATTTGCACAACACATATTATTCGAAGTCACTTAGCTATCTAAATATATGGATCAAACATATTGCTCAGCGAAAATGTGCAATTGGAGTGCTTGAAGCATGAACGACAAGCATTCTTGAGATAAAATTGGTTTGCAATCTATCGTCTCGTCCTTCCATATAGAGTTTAAAATCGTGCACAGTATTAATTGGTAAAGTTACAGTGGTGTAAAACATGTCAAATACATACTGACTTACATGGGTCTTCATGACACACAAGTTGAACATGTTTTGTTCCACATCTTTAATACAGTATTGTTTAAAAGCTTGATTGCCAGCTGGTAGGGTATCATGAGGATGGATGGACAAGGGTGCATTTAAAACCTGTATTAATCAGCAATGTAAAAAAAACATTTGGTCTTTCAAGTTTGATGAGGGTGCTAACAATAAGTACTGCAAAATGAGTCAGACAACATTTAATGCCGTTTCCTGCAGCCACTGCCTGCAATAAAATGTACATTTATTGGCCCACTAACATTTGCCATAAGCAGAGATCACCAGTCTGAAGAAGCCTTTGGCACTCACTAATGCAAAACCTACTTGACTTTACAAATCAATCAATATTTTTTTAACACTAAGAGGTTGAGAGACTTTTCTGCTGAATCTCTATAAACGTCTACAAAAGAGACCTCTTCTGAAAATAAATCCCAACGTATGTTAATGGCAGTGATATAGAAAAAATGATAAAAGTATAGTACAGTAATGATATTGTACTAAGATGATACAAGAAACAAATTGCAATCAAAACTATTCAGGAAAGAGAATGGAAAATATATAGATATGAGAAGGGTAATCTGCTTTCTACCTAATTTACTTTAAGTCAATGTTCAGCCCTCATGCAATAGCAGCAATGTGAAAGTATCTAAAGGATTGCTCAAATCTACTTGAAAGCTTGTAAAATAACAAAGGAGATCAAAGGAAATATGAAAAAGTAGAGAGCAATATTAAGAGCCAAAAAACAAAGAGGGAAGAGGTGAGGGATAATAGGAAGCACAGCACTGAGAAATAAACAGTAGAGCCAACACAAAACTTAACAAATCAAACCACACAAACAAAATCATTGACAATATACATATCATATCTACATTTAGCAGTAAGCACAAGCAGCAATTAAAGTTGTCCTCAAAAAGGTGAGGACAACAATAAAATGACAAAACAAATCCATAGACAGAAATAGCTATTACCAGCACTGCACATTTCCCCAGTGCTTAGTAGACCTAGGTAACATCTTTCTTACAGTAAATATGGGGAACAATAAAGTGCCAAATATCAGCTGTTCATAGATTCTCCCAGCCTCCGATTTCCACAAAGTGCTGATGAATTCAACAAACATTGAAGTGCTGCTCAGCCAAGACCGCAATATTAGTCTTTAAGTCCAAATGTTCACGTGGGGGGGTGAATCAAATTCATTTTCCAGATATAAACCTTCAGCATAGGTGAATATGACCATGTTCACCTATGATTTTTCATTTTCAACATGAGTAGAAAATCCTTGATAGCGGTATTGCATTGGTTAATCTTTGGATGAGCAGTACTGATTGCACCTCCACTGGCTGGATAGCACCTGGCCCGACTAGGCTTTGAAGCGTGCCAACTGAGTACCCTTAAACCGGCAGCAAATGTGGGCTAATACCTTCACAGGAAATGTATGGACCAATTTACTCCATAGCCTTTTTTCCACCATTGTCTATCATTTCAGACAGGGAGGACTGTATGAGCACCCTAAAAACCTGAAATTGATGTAAGATTCTGTTAATGCGTTAGAGGCTTATTTTTGTTATCAAAATGGATTGTATGCTGAGTAGCATTTTAGCAGTGCATCTTGTGTGATAGATAAAGGTTGTGCAAAATTGTTTTCTTGGGGGTTTTCCTTTTCTCTCAGAGGTGGGGTTGTGAGGAAGTGGAGGATGAGGATGAGGAGGGCTGGGAGGGGAGAAGGCTGTGGGTGCGGGATGGCTGCATGGGTCTAGGGTTCTGGGATGTGGAACTGGACTCAAATGGTGATGCCTGCCCAAGACTGCCGTCTTTCACCTCCGTGTCCAACTGGGTCGGACACTCAAAGTGGACACAATGGAACACCTGAAAGAGAGAAACAGGGAATGAGGAACGAATATACAACATTTCCCCCTGGTGCCACTAAGTTTTTCAGATGGTGGCACCAGCCCATGATTTGGTTGCATCATGTGTTCCCCTGCACCGTCACGCAATAGAAAAACATATGTAATTAACAAAGAATTAAAGTGCTTTATTAAGAAGTGAGATGGTATTCAGAAATATTTTATTTCCTCTAACTGTTTGTGATTAAAAATATGCACAACCAAATCCAGTGATAGTCATGAATATTGGGTTGACAATTAGACTATTGTCATTATATTTTACTGTTAAAATAGGACTCCAGAGATCTCCAGATATTTAGAGATCTTTATGTGCACTAATATAATAGGCACATTTATTTAGGGCTAATTTCCCACCTGAGTAAGTGGTGATCTAGTTAGCTAGATCACTAACTCTAATTATAAACTGGGTGGTTTGAGCCCTGAATGCTGATTGGCTGAAAGCCGTCGTATATCAGACCGTATACCACGGGTATGACAAAATATTTATTTTTACTGCTCTAATTACATTGGTAACCAGTTTATAATATTAGCAAATAGCCGTGGTATATTGGCCATACACCAAACGCCCTCAGGCCTTATTGCTTAAATATAATACCCACTGCTAGTAGCCATGTATTAATCTAACAGTAAATGCAATGTCCTTCAAAACTTTACAGGCGTAGCCTACCAATGAGGCCTATGCAATCGCAATGGCCAATGCGCATTTCACGCACACTATCTCAAAGCCATATCAAATATCTTGGTTGTAAAATAGTTGCTATTAAGCTCAATATGGAGAGTTGAGAATGTTTTTATTATACCAACAGAAAGCTGAGAACCACCTGTCCCTTTAAAATCGGTGATATTAGTATTACACAGGACAGCTGTGTTTTCCCCACAATTGGATTTTGAAATGCTTCAAGATGTCCACCCTTGCTCCTGTACTCAAGAAAGTGAAGGTAACTGAAATAAATGACTATCGCCCCGTAGCACTCACTTCTGTCATCATGAAGTGCTTTGAGAGGCTAGTTAACGATCATATCACCTCCACCTTACCAGACATCCTAGACCCACTACAATTTGCACACACCCCAACAGATCCATGGGTGAACCAATCACCACCACACTGCCTATCCCATTTGGACAAGAAGAATACCTATGTAAGAATGCAGTTCATCGACGATAGCTCAGTCTTCAATACCACAGTACCCTCCAAGCTCATCACTAAGCTCAGGGCACTAGGTCTGAACCCCACCCTGTGCAACTGGGTCCTGGACTTCCTGACTGGCTCACCCCTGTTGGTGAAGGTAGGCAACAACACCTCCACTACGCTGATCCTCAACAAGGGGGCCCCACAAAGGTGCGTGCTCATCCCCCTCTTGTACTCCCTGTTCAGCCATGAGAACGTGGCCAAGCATGTCTCCAACTCAATTTTCAAGTTTGCAGACGACAACAGTGGTAGGCCTGATTACCAACAACGACGAGACAGCTTACAGGGAAGAGGTGAGGGCCCTGGCAGATTGGTGCCAGGCAAATAACCTCTCCCTCAACATCAACAAAATGAAAGAGCTGATCGTTCACTTCCGGAGACAGCAGAGAGAGCACACCCCCATCCACATCAAAGTGGCAGTAGTAGAGGGTGAAAAGCTTTGTTCCTCCGAGTGCACATCACTGACAACCTAAAATGGTCCAACATACAGTGTGGTGAAGAAGGCGTAACAGCACCTCTTCAACCTCAGGAGGTTGAATAAATTTGGTTTGGCCACTAAGACCACCACAAACTTCTACAGATGCACCATTGAGAGCATTCTGTTGGGTTGTATCACCGACTGGCATGGCAATTACACCGTCCGCAACTGCAGGGCTCTCCAGAGGGTGGTGAGGTCAGCCTAACACAACACATTGTTAATCCAAAATGCGTAGCAGTCAAACTTGTGTTAGTCTTGTCCCGTCCCGTGTTAACTAGTCTGGTTTTCCTTTTTTTCATATATATTTTAATCTCAATTTCCATCTACTAAACATACTTTCCTGCAACCAGCCTCACCCAGTGGTACGGATCTGCTATTTTTTATACCTTATAACTGGAACCTCAATCAGAAACTAACCAGCAAACTAGCTACTAGTCATTGCTTGCCACTGCTAGTGACTAGCCAGCTTTAGCTCGGACAATTACCTGCCAATCTGCACAGCACGATATCAACCGAGAGCATAACGGACTGGTTTTCTCCACTACATCACCGGATTCCTGCTGCAAGCTCTGGACCATTACACCGGATCATCGCAGCTAACTAGCTGCAACCGAGTGGCTACTGTTGGCTAACGCCTCTGTCCCAAAGCAAGCACCAGTTAGCCCTGACCTAGCCTCGAGCAAGGCCCATCTCACGGCAAGTCGACAGAGTTTACAAGCTAATTCTTGGTCTACAAATACCTCTTTTGCCAATTGGCCTGGACCCTTTATTGTCGACACGGCGCCCCGCCGATCCATCATGACTGGTCTGCTCTGGTCCGCTCCTGCTCTGTCCTCCCTGTACTGTCTGAACCGAATCGTTGCCTGAGAAAAACAAAGCTTGCGACTTTATATGAGAAGATTGGATGTGAGGACTGTTTTGGGTGTCGATATGAGATAAAGCACCTTTTTATATTAGTTACGTAATCGTCCGAGGTGGTTTCAACAGGCTTCTCTGTTGCGATGTCGCCGAAGACCCATCTGCTAGCCCCAGCCCGCTAGCTTTCTGAACGCAGTGTCTCCCGCTCGGCTAGCGTAGTAGCGACTACCGAACAGCTCCCTGACTCACCTATTGCTGCTCATTGGACCCTATGATCACTCGGCTACACAGCTGATGCCTGCTGGTCTGTTCATTAACACTGTACCTCATTTTGTTTATCCGTCAGCCCCAGCCTCGAACTCAGGTCCGGTGTGTACCCATCCGACCCTCTCTGCCCATTCATCGCCATTTACCCGTTGATGTCTTAGCGCTCCCGACTAACACCCGTGATTGCTTTATGCCCATCTCCAACGTCAATATACCTTGTCTACTGCTGTTTCGGTTAGTTATTGTTTTAGTTCATTGTAGAGCCCCCAGTCCATGCCTGAAAAGCTCTTTTGTCCAACCCCCCCATGCATGCGGAGACCTTACCTGGTTTAACTGGTGCCTCCAGACACACAACCTCTCTCATCACCACTCAACGCCTAGGTTTACCTCCACTGTACTTGCATCCTACCATACCCTTGTCTGTACATTATGCCCTGAATCTATTCTACCACGCCCAGAAATCTGCTCCTTTTATTCTCTGTTCCCAACGCACTAGACGACCAGTTCTTATAGCCTTTAGCTGTACCCTCATCCTACTCCTCCTCTGTTACTCTGATGTAGAGGTTAACCCAGGCCCTGTAGCCCTCAGTTCTACACCTATTACCCAGGCGCTCTCACTTGTTGACTTCTGTAACTGTAAAAATGTCTTGGTTTCATGCATGTTAACATCAGAAGCCTCCTCCCTAAGTTTGTTTTATTCACTGCTTTAGCACACTCTGCCAACCCTGATGTCCTAGCCTTGTCTGAATCCTGGCTTAGGAAGGCCACCAAAAATTCTGAAATCTCCATCCCCAACATTTTCCATCAAGATAGAACTGCCAAAGGGGGCGGAGTTGCAATATACTGCAGAGATAGCCTGCAGAGTCCTGGCTTACTATCCAGGTCTGTGCCTAAACAGTTCGAGCTTATACTTTTAAAAATCCACCTTTCCAGAAATAAGTCTCTCAACATTGCCACTTGTTATAGACCCCCCTCAGCCCCCAGCTGTGCCCTGGACACCATATGTGAATTGATTTCCCCCCATCTATCTTCAGAGCCACTGCAGTCTATCACAGTGCCATGCGTTTTGTCACCAAAGCCCCATATACCACCCACCACCGCGACCTGTATGCTCTCGTCAGCTGGCCCTCGCTACATATTCGTCGCCAGACCCACTGGCTCCAGGTCATCTATATATCTCACTGGTCATCCCCAAAGCCAACACCTCCTTTGGCCACCTTACCGATCTCTGCAGCTGTACACAGCCCATCCAATCTACCTACCTCACCCCCATATTGTTTTTATTTGCACACCAGTATTTCTACTTGCACATCATCATTTTCACATCTATCATTCAAGGGTTAACTTGCTAAATTGTAATTACTTTGCTACTATGGCCTATTTATTGCCTTACCTCCTCACGCCATTTAGATACACTTTACATAGACTTTTTCTATTGTTATTGACTGTACGTTTGTTTATTCCATGTGTAACTCTGTTGTTGTTTGTGTCGCACTGCTTTATCTTGGCCAGGTCGCATATGTAAATGAGAACTTGTTCTCAACTGGCCTACCTAGTTTAATAAAGGTTAATTTTATTTTTTTAAATAGAAATGGTGAAAATTTGTGGGCAGAACTGGGAAAAAAACGTGTGCGAGCACAGAGGCCTACAAACCTGACTCCGTTACACCAGCTCTGTCAGGAGGAATGGGCCAAAATTCACCCAACTTATTGTGGGAAGCTTGTGGAAGGCTACCCGAAACGTTTGACCCAAGTTAAACAATTTAAAAGCATTGCTACCAAATACTAATTGAGTGTATGTAAACTTCTGACCCACTGGGAATGTGATGAAAGAAATAAAAGCTGAAATAAATCATTCTCTCAACTATTATTCTGACATTTCCCATTCTTAAAATAAAGTGGTGATCCTAACTGACCTAAGACAGGGAATTTTTACTAGGATTAAATGTCAGGAATTGTGAAAAACTGAGTTTAAATGTATTTGGCTATGGTGTATGTAAACTTCCGACTTCAACTGTACATATGAATTGAGTAAAACCATATGTAAATATAATTTCAATGACCTGTGTTCAATGACTATGTACATAGGGCAGCAGTCTCTTTGGTACAGGGTAGAGTAACAGGTGGTAGTTGGCGAGTAACAGTGACTAAGTTCAGGGCAGGGTACTGGGCGGAGGCTGGCTGGTGGTGGCTTTTTAACAGTCTGATGGCGATAGAAGCTGTTTTTCAGTCTCTCGGTCCCAGCTTTGATGCACCTGTACTGTCTCTACCTTCTAGATATTAGTAGGGTGAACAGGCCGTAGCTGAGGTCCTTGATGATCTTCTTGGCCTTCCTGTGACACCGGGAGCTGTAGATGTCCTGGATGGCAGGCAGTTTTTATTTTGTTTCACCTTTATTTAACCAGGTAGGCCAGTTGAGAACAAGTTCTCATTTACAACTGCGACCTGGCCAAGTTAAAGCAAAGCGACAAAACAACACAGAGTTACACATGGAATAGACAAATCAATATACAGTGTGTGCAAATGTAGAAAGATTAGGGCTGTAAGGCAATAAATAGGCCATAGTGGCGAAATAATTACAATTTAGCATTAAAACTGGAGTGATAGATGTGCAGATGATGATGTGCAAGTAGAGATACTGTGGTGCAAAAGAGCAAAAAATAATAATAATATGGGGATGAGGTAGTTGGGTGGGCTATTTACAAATGGGCTGTGTACAGCTGCAGCGATCGGTAAGCTGCTCAGATAGCGGTTGCTTAAAGTTAGTGAGGGAGATATGTCTCCAACTTCAGCGATTTTTGCAATTTATTCCAGTCATTGGCAGCAGATAACTGGAAGGAAAGGCAGCCAAAGCAGGTGTTGGCTTTTGGGATGATCAGTGAAAAATATCTACTGGTACGTGTGGGTGTTGCATTACCACCACCACCAAAACATCTCAACCCCCCCTCTCTCACGCTCTTTCTTTGTGTTCATTTTATCTCCTCTGGGTGGAGGAATGATAAAATTGTCATTTATTTTTCTAAAAGACACAAAGGACATAGTCTTTTTTATTTCTTATCTCAGTGAGCTGAGATAAGGCGGGCCTTTACCTAGCAAAGACTTATAGATGACCTGGAGCCAGTGGGTTTGGCAACGAATATGTAGCGAGGGCCAGCCAACGAAAGCATACAGGTCGCAGTGGTGAGTAGTACATGGGGCTTTAGTGACAAAACGAATGGCACTGTGATAGACTGCATCCAGTTTGCTGAGTAGAGTGTTGGAGGCTATTTTGTAAATGACATCGCCAAAGTCAAGAATCGGTAGGATAGTCAGTTTTATGAGGGTATGTTTAGCAGCATGAGTGAAGGAGGCTTTGTTGCGAAATAGGAAGCCGATTCTAGATTGGAGATGCTTAATGTGAATCTGGAATGAGAGTTTAGTCTAACCAGACACCTAGGACTTTGTAGTTGTCCACATATTCTAAGTCAGAACCGTCCAGATTAGTGATGCTAGTCAGAGGGGCGGGTGTGGGCAGCGATCGGTTGAAGACATGCATTTAGTTTTACTAGCATTTAAAGAGCAGTTGGAGGCCACGGAAGGAGTGTTGTATGGCATTGAAGCTTGTTTGGAGGTTTGTTAACACCGTGTCCAAAAGAGGGCCAGATGTATACAGAATGGTGTTATCTGCGTAGAGGTGGATCAGAGAATCACCAGCAGCAAGAGCGACATCATTGATATATACCGAAAAAATAGTCGGCCCGAGAACTGAACCCTGTGGCACCCCCATAGAGACTGCCAGAGATCTGGACAACATGCCCTCCGATTTGACACACTGAACTCTTTCTGAGAAGTAGTTGGTGAACCAGGCGAGGCAGTCATTTGAGAAACCAAGGCCAATGAGTCTGCCGATAAGAATGCGGTGATTGACAGAGTCAAAAGCCTTGGCCAGGTCGATGAAGACGGCTGCACAGTATTGTCTTTTATCTATGGCGGTTATGATATCGTTTAGGACCTTGAGCATGGCTGAGGTGCACCCTTGACCAGCTCTGAAACCAGATTGCATAGCGGAGAAGGTACTGTGGGATTCGAAATGGTCAGTGATCTGTTTGTTAACAGAAAGGCAGGGCAGAATGGATATAGGTCTGTAACAGTTTGGGTCTAGAGTGTCATCCCCCTTTGAAGAGGGGGATGACCGCAGCAGCTTTCCAATCTTTAGGGATCTCAGACGATACGAAAGAGGTTGAACAGGCTAGTAATGGCGGTTGCAACAATGGCAGCGGATAATTTTTGAGAGAAAGGGTCCAGATTGTCTATCCCAGCAGATTTGTAGGGATCCAGGTTTTGCAGCTCTTTCAGAACATCAGCTATCTTGATTTGGGTGAAGGAGAAGCGGAAGGGGGCTTGGGCAGGTTGCTGCGGGGGGTGCAGAGCTGTTGGCCGAGGTAGGGGTAGCCAGGTGGAAAGCATGGCCGGCCGTAGAAAAATGCTTATTGAAATTCTCAATTATAGTATATTTATCGGTGTTGACAGTGTTTCCTAGTCCCAGTGCACTGGGCAGCTGGGAGGAGGTGCTCTTATTCTCCATGGACTTTACAATGTCCCAAAACTTTTTGGAGTTAGAACTACAGGATGCAAATTTCTGTTTCAAAAAGCTAGCCTTTGCTTTCCTAACTGACTGCGTGTATTGGTTCCTGACTTCCCTGAAAAGTTGCATATCGCTGGGACTATTCGATGCTAGAGCAGTCTGCCACAGGATGTTTTTGTGCTGGTCGAGGGCAGTCAGGAATGGAGTGAACCAAGGGCTATATCTGTTCATATTTCTACATTTTTGAAAGGGGCATGCTTATTTAAGATGGTGAGGAAATTACTTTTAAAAGAACAACCAGGCATCCTCTACTGACGGGATGAGGTCAATATCCTTCCAGGATACCCGGGCCAGGTTGATTAGAAATTTCTGCTTGCAGAAGTGTTTTTGGGAGCGTTTGACAGTGATGAGGAGTGGTCATTTGACCGCGGACCCATAACGGATTCAGGCAATGAGGCAGTGATCGCTGAGATCCTGATTGAAAACAGCAGAGGTTTATTTGGAGGGCAAGTTGGTCAGGATAATATCTATGAGGGTGCCCATGTTTACAGATTTAGGGTTGTACCTGGTGGGTTCCTTGATAATTTGTGTGAGTTTGAGGGCATCTAGCTTAGACAGTGATGAGGCCTGCCGGGGTGTTAAGCATATCCTAGTTTAGGTCACCTAACAGAACGAACTCTGAAGATAGATGGGGGGCAATCAATTCACATATGGTGTCCAGGGCACAGCTGGGAGCTGGGAGGTCTATAACAGGCGGCAAGAGTGAGAGACTTATTTAGAAGCTCCAACTGTTTGGGCATAGACCTGGAAAGTATGACAGAACTTTGCAGGCTAACTCCTCCCCCTTTGGCAGTTCTATCTTGACGAAAAATGTTGTAGTTGGGGACGGAAATTTCAGAATTTTTGGTGGCCTTCTTAACTTATGGGCAGGTGGGACGGTAGCGTCCAAATCAACCATTAATCTACCATTAATAATATGTATATCCTAGATTCTGGGCCTGAGTAACAGGCAGTTTACTTTGAGCACGCTTTTCATCCGGAGGTGAAAATACTGCCTCCTACCCAAGAGATGTTAATTTAGGATTCAGACACGGCAAGGACATCAGGGTTGGCGAAGTGTGCTAAAGCAGTGAGTAAAACAAACTTCTGGAGGAGGCTTCTGATGTTAACATGCATGAAACCAAGGCTTTTGCGGTTACAGAAGTCAAATGAGAGCGCCTGGGGACACGCAGGGCCTGGGTTAACCTCCACATCACCCGAGGAATAGAGGAGGAGTAGGATGAGGGTACGGCTAAAGGCTATCAAAACTGGTCGTCTAGTGTGTTGGGGACAGAGAATAAAAGGAGAAGAATTCTGGGCGTGATAGGATAAATTCAGGGCATAACGTACAGACAGGGGCATGGTAGGGTGCGGGTACAGTAGAGGTAAACCTACGCACTAGTTATGCTGGGTGAGGTCACCGCATGTGTGGGAGGTGGGACAAAAGAGCTATCTGAGGCATGCTGAGTAGGACTAGGGGCTCCGCAGTGAACTAAAACAATGATAACTATCCTAAACAACAGTATACAAGGCATATTGACATTAGAGAGAGACATAAAGCAAAGTATAAAACAATCACAGGTGCTGATTGGGAGAGCTAGCTAAGACAACGGGTAAGACAACAGGTAAAATGGTGATGAATGGGGAGAGAGGGTCAGTTAACTGTACACAGGGCCTGAGTTCGAGGCTGGGGCCGACAGATAAACAAACAAAATGGAGTACCGTGATTAATGAACAGTCCAGCAGGCATCAGCTATGTAGCCAAGTGATCATAGGGCCCAGTGAACAGCAATAGATGAAACAGGGAAGCCGCTAGGTAGTCGTTACTACGCTAGCAAGCGGGAGACACGGCATTCAAAAAAAGTTAGCTGGCCGGGGCTAGTAGACGCGTCTGCTCCGACGTCCGGCAAAGGCCGGTTGAGGGCACAGCGGATGGAATTATGTCGGCAGATCAGTCGTGATGGAACAGCAGGGCTCCGTGTTGACAAAGGGTCCAGGCCAGTTGGCAAAAGAGGTATTGTATCTGGAATAATTTCGTTTGCTAGCCGGGAGATGCACCTGGCTCGCGGCTAACTGGTGCTAGCTTTGGAACAATGGCGTTAGCCACTATAGCCACTCGGTAGCAGCGATGATCCGACGCAAAGGTCCAGAGCTTACTGAAAGAATCCGGTGGTGTAGAGGATTCTAGTCGTGTTAGTGAAGAGCCCGGGAGGCATCAGCTGTGTAGCCGAGTGATCAAAGGGTCCACTGAGCAGGCCGGGAGATGGGCCTTGCTCAAGGCTGGCGTCGGGGCTGGGCCACTCGGTGGCAGCTAGCTAGCTGTGATGATCTGGAGTAAATGGTCCAGGGCTTACGGCGGAATCCGGTGTTGTCGTGGAGAAAAACAGTCCGATATGCTGAGAGTTGATAACGAGCTGTGCAGACTGGCAAGTATTATCCAGGCTAAAAGCGGCTGGTGTCTGTGCTAAAGGTAAAGGCCGCTAGCAGTGGTTGAAAATGACTAAATAGCTAGTAGCCAATTAGCTGGTTAGCTGCTGATGGCTAGCATCTGATGGAGGTTCAGGCTATAAGATCTAAAAATAGCAGATCCGTATCACATTGGGTGAGGCGGGTTGCCGGAAGGTATATTTAATGTAAAATAAATGGAAAAAGAGATTGAAAATATATTGAAATATATACAAAAAAGAAGACATGTACACGGGAGAATGACAAACAACGTCTGCACTGCTACGCCATCTTGGAAGAAACGGATTGGGGTTAGGGATATAGGATTTAGTTCAGGGCTTTGTGATGGCCACTCCAATACCTTGACTTTGTTGTCCTTAAGCCATTTTGATCGGAACTTTGGATGTATGCTTGGGGTCATTGTCCATTTGGAAGACCCATTTGCGACAAAGCATTAACTTCCTGACTGATGTCTTGAGATGTTGCTTCAATATATCCACATAATTTTCCTTCCTCACGATGCCATCTATTTTGTGAAGTGCATCAGTCCCTCCTGCAGCAAAGCACCCCCACAACATGATGCTGCCACCCCCGTGCTTCAGTCGGGATGGTGTTCTTCGGTTGGCAAGCCTCCCCCTTTTTCCTCCAAATATAACAATGGTCATTATGGCCAAACAGTTCTATTTTTGTTTCATCAGACCAGAGGACATTTCTCCAAAAAGTATGATCTTTGTCCCCATGTGCAGTTGCAAACCGTAGTCTGGCTTTTTTTATGGCGGTTTTGGAGCAGTGGCTTCTTCCTTGCTGAGCGGCCTTTCAGGTTATGTCGATATAGGACTCATTTTACTGTGGATATAGATACTTTTGTACCCGTTTCTTCCAGCATGTTCACAAGGTCCTTTGCTGTTGTTCTGGGATTGCTTTGCACTTTTCGCACCAAAGTACGTTCATCTCTAGGAGACAGAACGCATCTCCTTTCTGAGTGGTATGACGGCTGCGTGGTCCCATGGTGTTTATACTTGCGTACTACTGTTTGTACAGATGAACGTGGTACCTTCAGGCGTTTGGAAATTGCTCCCAAGGATGAACCAGACTTGTGGTCTACAATTTTATTTTGAGGTATTGGCTGATTTATTTAGATTTTCCCATGATGTCAAGCAAAGAGGCACTTAGTTTGAAGGTAGGCCTTGAAATACATCCACAGGTACACCTCCAATTGACTCAAATATTGTCAATTAGCCTATCAGAAGCTTCTAAAGCCATGACATGATTTTCTAGAATTTTCCCAGTCAACTTAGTGTATGTAAACTTCTGAGCCACTGGAATTGTGACACAGTGAATTATAAGTTAAATAATCTGTCTGTAAACAATTGTTGGAAAAATGACTTGGGTCATGCAAAGTAGATGTCCAAACTGACTTGCCAAAACTATAGTTTGTTAACAAGAAATTTGTGGAGTGGTTGAAAAACGAGTTTTAATGACTCCAACCTAAGTGTATGTAAACTTCCGACTCCAACTGTATTCTAGTCAAGGCTCATCCTATATAACTACTGCTGTACACACATTTTCTATTCATATACTGTCCATACACACCATCATATACAGTGGCTTCAGAAAGTATTCAGACTCCTTGACTTTTTCCACATTTTGTTACGTTACAGACTTATTCTAAAATGGATTTAAATAAAAAATAACTCAATCTACATACAATACCCCATAATGACGAAGCAAAAACAGGTTTAGACATGTTTCCAAATTGAAATATTAAAACCAGAAATACCTTATTTACATAAGAATTCAGACCCTTTGCTATGAGACTTGAAATTGAGCTCAGGTGCATCCTGTTTTCATTGATCATCTATGAGATGTTTCTAGAACTTGATTGGACGTGATTTGGAAAGGCACACACCTGTCTATATAAGGTCCAACAGTTGACAGTGCATGTCAGAGCAAAAACCAAGCCATGAGGTTGAAGGAATTGTCTGTAGAGCTCCGAAACAGGATTGTGTCGAGGCATAGATCTGGGGAAGGGTAGCAAAAAATGTTGGCAGCATTGAAGGTCCCAAGAACAAAGTGGCCTCCATCATTCTTAAATGGAAAAAGTTTGGAACCGTCGAAACTCTTCCTAAAGTGGCTGCTCGGCCAAACCGAGCAATCGGAGGAAAAGGGCCTTGGTCAGGGAGGTGACCAAGAACCCGATGGTCACTCTGACAGAGCTCTAGAGTTCCTCTGTGGAGATGGGAGAACCTTCCAGAAGGACAACCATCTCCGCAGCACTCCACCAATCAGGCCTTTATGGTAGAGTGACCAGACGGAAGTCACTCCTCAGTATAAGGCACATGACAGCCCGCTTGGAGTTTGCCAAGAGGCACCTAAAGACTCTCAGACTATGAGAAACAAGATTCTCTGGTCTGATGAAACCAAGATTGAACTCTTTGGCCTGAATGCCAAGCATTCTCTTTGGCCTGAATGCCAAGTCTGAAGGAAACCTGGCATCATCCCTATGGTGAAGCACGGTGGTGGCAGCATCATGCTGTGGGGATGTTTTTCAGCAGCAGGAACTGGGAGACTAGTCACGATCGAGGCAAAGGTGAACGGAGCAAAGTACAGAGAGATCCATGATGAAAACCTGCTCCAGAGCACTCAAGACCTCAGACTGGGGCAAAGGTTCACCTTCCAACAAGACAATGACCCTAAGCACACAGCCAAGACAATGTAGGAGTGCCTTCGGGACAAGTCTCTGAATGTCCTTGATTGTCCCAGCCAGAGCCCGGACCAGATCGAACATTTCTGGAGAGACCTGAAAATAGCTGTGCAGCAACGCTCCCCATTCAACCTGACAGAGCTTGAGAGTATCTGCAGAGAAAATTGTGAGAAACTCCCCATATACGGGTGTGCCAAGCTTGTAGCGTCATACCCAAGAAGATTCCAGGCTGTAATCGCTGCCAAAGGTGCTTCAACAAAGTACTGAGAAAAGGGTCTGAATTCTTATGTAAAATTATTTTCAGTTTTTTTATTTGTAATGAATTAGCTTTTTTTCTCCCTCGCTTTGTCATTATGGGGTATTGTGTGTAGATTGAGGGAAAAAAACGATTTAATAAATTTTAGAATAAGGCTTTAACCTAACAAAATTTGAAAAAGTCAAGGGGTCTGAATACTTTCCGAAGGCACTGTACATATCTATTTCTATATTCCAGATATATTCTGGATGCGACCAATACAACATTTTACTTACACAGCCAAGTCAAAGGGTTGCAAAATGTGACTAAATGGTTGCAGTATGGAGTCCTGTACATGCAAAAATACAGACAAAATATTTTTTAAATACGGTGTATGCGCAATCCTCTCACCTCATTTGCAGTGTTGTTAGTTCCCACGATGCGAATAAAAGAGGCAGGCTGCTTGTCGAATTTGAGTGTCTGCCATGATCTGTTGAAGAAAAACAAAACTTAAAAGATCTCAGTTGGACAGTATTATACAAAGATAATCTGAAAAGAGTATGGGAAAGGGAGACTTGAAGACAGACTGGGAGTCTTACCGACATGGCACCTTGGTGCGGTCCACCACCTTTGTCCACTGCTGCTGATTGGTGGAGACCTCAATGTAGTAACTGTAGGATCGCTCATCACAGTCCCACAGTAGCAGTCTGTCCAGATAGAAATAGAAAATAACTAAATCATTTGCATAAAAAAATGTATCAAATGTGCAGACAGATACAAAACCTACAAGACTCAACATGAGTGAACACACACACCCACCCCTACCTTAAGGAGCCAATAGTGTAGGGTTGAGCCAGTTGAATGACAATGGCCCCAGAGCCCAGCTGGTGACAGGTGTAGCCCGAGTCCCAGTCATAGTTGCGCGTGTCCCCGTTGAGCAGAGCGTTTCTGCTCCGACTAACCCCCTCGATGACACTGGAACAGGCCGCGATGGTAGCCACATTCTCATTAGGGACTGCATATATGAAGGATGAAAAAAAAGCAGAGGCAAAAAAGCAGTAGAAGAGAGAGGATTGGGAATAAAGAAGAGGATTGGAGAGAGTAGTAAGATGTTTATGTTGATCCGACCTGGCATCTTAAGAATCAAATGTAACACTAGTATAACGATTGATATTCCTGCCTTACCGAGAATACCTTTTTCCAGAGTGAAGGAGCGGTGTGTGAACATGCACTCGAAAGCCACCAGGTGGAAGACCTTGTTGACAGTGTTGTGCGTCCCCACAATGCGCACATACCTGGGACACAAGGGAACAAATAAAAATCACACCCACTGTTGTAGAACCAAAAGTCAAAATTGGTGCCAACCATAGGAAACCACAGGCAGAGATGCAATGGGTGAGGTTTTACCTGGCCACACGTGGTGTAAAGAAGAGGTTCTGCCAAGAGCGACACAGGTACTTGGAATGGTCCACAACACGCACCCAATCCAGCTCATCCATGGACACTTCAATATAGTAGGAGTAAGACCTACACAAAAACAGATATGGATCATACAAAACCCAGTTACCAAAGCATAGCTGATGAGTATCTCTATTATCAGCATGATAGTAACATTACTGCAATGTATACAGTACCAGTCAAAAGTTCAGACACACCTACTCATTCAAGGTTTTTCTTTATTTTTTACAATTTTCTACATTGTACAATAATAGTGAAGAGATCAAAACTATGAAAAAACACATATGGAATCATGTAGTAACCAAAAAAGGGTTAAACAAATCAATTTTTTTTAACCGGAATTCTCCGGTTGGAACATTATTGAAGATTTATGTTAAAAACATCCTAAAGATTGATTCTATACATCGTTTGACATGTTTCTGCGGACTGTAACAGAACTTTTTGACTTTTCGTCCGCACCTAGTGATCGCGCGTCATGAATTGTGATTACTGGGCTAAACGCGCTAACAAAAAGGAGGTATTTGGACAAATGATGGACGTTATCGAACAAAACAAACATTAATTGTGGAACTGGGATTCCTGGGAGTGCATTCTGATGAAGATCAAAGGTAAGTGAATATTTATAATGCTATTTCTGGCTTCTGTTGACTACACACCATGGCGGATATCTGTTTGGGTTGTGTTGGTCTCTGAGCGCTGTACTCAGATTATTGCATGGTGTGCTTTTTCCGTAAAGCATTTTCACGTTTGGATGGAAAGCGTGCCCAGAGTAAACTGCCTGCTACTCAGGCCCAGATGCTAGGATATGCATATTATTAGTAGATTTGGATAGAAAACACTCTGAATAATGTCTGTGAGTATAACAGAACTCATATGGCAGGCAAAAACCTGAGAAAAAATCCAACCAGGAAGTGGGAAATCTGAGGTAGGTCGTTTTTCAACTCATTCCCTATTGAAGATACAGTGGGATATTGGTCATGTTGCACTTCCTAAGGCTTCCACTAGATGTCAGTCTTTAGAACCTTGTTTGATGCTTCTACTGGGAAGTGGGGCCGAATGAGAGGGCAATGAGTCAGGGCTCTGGCAGAATGCCAGGAGCCCGTGACGCTCGTTCACGTTGCTTTTCTGAAGACAAAGGAATTCTCCGGTTGGAACATTATTGAAGATTTATGTTAACATCCTAAAGATTGATTCTATACTTCGTTTGACATGTTTCTATGGACTGTAATATGACTTTGTCTGAACTTTTGCCTGGACCTGCCCGCGCGGCGTGAGTGTAGATTGTGTACTGAACGCGCGAACAAGGAGGAATTTGGACATAAATGATGGACTTTATGGAACAAATCAAACATTTATTGTGGAACTGGGATTCCTGGGAGTGCATTCTGATGAAGATCATCAAAGTGAATATTTATAATGCTATTTCTGACTTATGTTGACTCCAACATGGCGGATATCTCTTTGGCTTGATTTGTCGTCTGAGCGTACTCAGATTATTGCATGGTTTGCCTTTTCCGTAAAGTTTTTTAGAAATCTGACACAGCAGTTGCATTAAGGAGAAGTATATCTTTAAATCTGTGAATAACACTTGTATCTTTTATCAATGTTTATTATGAGTATTTCTGTGATTTGATGTGGCTCTGTGCAAATTCATGGAATGTTTTGGGGGCAAAGCCAAATGTAAACTGAGGTTGATGGAACAAAACATACATGTATTGTGTAACATGTTGTCCCGGGAGTGTCATCTGATGAAGAATATCAAAGGTTAGTGATTAATTTTATCAATATTTCTGCTTTTTGTGACTCCTTTGGTTGAAAAATCGCTGTATGCTTTCTGTGACTAGTTGCTGACCTAACATAATGATATGTTCTGCTTTCGCCGAAAAGCTTTTTTTGAAATCGTACACTGTTGTTGGATTAACGAGAATTGTATCTTTAAAATGGTGTCTAATACTTGTATGTTTAAGAAAATAGAATTATGAGATTTCTGTTGATTGAATTTGGTGCCCTGCAATTTCATTGGCTGTTGGCGAGCAGTCCTAGACAGGTTAAAGTAATGATGGACTCATTTCTCTTTGCTTATTTGAGCTGTTCTTGCCATAATATGGACTTGGTTTTTTACCAAATGGTACACAATTGAAAACACATTGAGGAAAGAAATTCCACAAATTAACTTAAGGCACACGTGTTAATTGAAATGCATTCCAGGTGTCTACCTCATGAAGCTGGTTGAGAGAATGCCAAGAGTGTGCAAAGCTGTCATCAAGGCAAAGGGTGGCTACTTCGAAGAAACTCAAATATAAAATATATTTTGATTTGTTTAACACTTTTTTGGTTACTACATGATTCCATATGCGTTATTTCATAGGTTTGATGATTATTCTACAATGTAGAAAATAGCCAAAATAAAGAAAAACCCTTGAATGAGTAGGTGTGTCCAAACTTGACTGGTACTGTATATAAAAACATTGCTCATCAGTTGAGCAAAACCTTCAGAGAGGAATGAATGCGTGTTTGATAGCCTACAATGCAGTTAGACTTAGCAGAATCACTGATTGGCATATCACCTTGCATCCCAAATAATTACTCATTATGTGATCAAGATTAGCGATCGTGCCTTGCTTAAACTGATACCTTAAAACATGCTGGATGTCTCACTCACCGGCTGTCCCGGTCCCAGAGCAGGATGCGGATGTGGTTGATGATAGAGGCCTGGCCCAGTTTGATCTGAAGGCCAGCGCGGCCGTCCTCCTCTATGGGGTGTCTGGAGAAGCCGTGGTCCAGGTCGTAGTTCTGGGTGTCTCCGTCCAGCAGCGCTGACTTCAGCTCTCCCTTCACCACCTGGGCCCCGTACTTCATGGTGGCAATGTTCTCCTCTGGGACTGTAAGACACAAAGGCATCACATTGAATACATAATATTAAATACATATCTCACGCACACACACACACGGAATACAAAGAGACACATACAGAATTCAAACGCAAACAGAATACACAGACTCCCATTGACAATTTAAGCTATTAGTTGCCGACTACTAGAACAGCACCGGAAGCCATAGACTCACTGAGCATGCCGCGGTAGTTGAGGTCCATGTCGCGACTCTCTGAGCGGGTCTTGATGGCGTCCAGCAGGTCGTCTGGGTTGAGCAGTCCCGAGGGACGCACCACATTTAGCATCTCCGTCAGGCTCATGAGCGGCAGCCGCACAGCTGCCATCACTTCCTGCGTGGCGCTTCCCTCGCCGTTCTGCCGGCTCCAATGACACAGCGCCTGGAAGATCTCCTTCTCGCTCGCTGCAAATGAGTCCCTCCGTAATACGGTCAGCAGAGCAGTCTGCACAGAGAGAGAGAGGATAAAAAGATATTCAGTTAATACTACTTCTATCAAATTGGATTCAGTCATATTTACTGGATCTGGGTCTTGTTCATTAGGGCACACAATGAAAATCGTTTGAAAACATTTAGCAATAAAAACATAAATTTCTTATTAGTCCAGGTAGTTCCCTTCCTGTTTTGGTCCATGTTCTTCCATGTTTGTTGCCTAATGAACAAGACCCTGCCTACTCTCACTCACCTTGGACAATGTGAGGAAGCCGTCTGAGGCCAGGACCTCTGGGGCGCGACGGTCCATGTAGGCGCAGCACGCTGCACTGAGTGCACTCAGACAGTACATGCTGGCCACGTCAAACACCAAACACACATTGTGCGTATGCAGGATGGTGCGCAGGAACTCTGAGGTGGAGTCCTCTAGTGGCTGAAGGCCATAGCGGTGGGCCAGACCCAGGAAGTCCAGCAGCACCTCCTCGCGGGCTGAGCTGAGGCTAGCCCGGCCCGTGTAAAGGTAGTTGAGGAGCATGGAGAAGGCCTCGGCTCGCGTCTCCTCCAGGGTCACCTCCGCCTGCGGCTGGGACTCCTTCATCCCGCCATACAGCAGAGCTCTGGGGAAAAGGATTACACATCTCATAGACTGTTACCTAGTCCTAGCTACTCCTTTTAGTGTGCTCATATGAAGTATGTTAAGATTCTGAAATAAAAATGTTCACAATTTATTCAAGATTAAAAATATGATTATCTAAAATGTCTAAAAATAAGCTAACTCAAAAATGGTAGTTGAGATATTTATAATGTTGAATAAATTAGTGTCAACATTTGTATTTTAGAATCTAGACTAGAAGTCGACAGATTATGATTTTCCAACGCCGATACCGATTATTGGAGGACCAAAAAAAGCAGATACTGATTAATCGGCCGATTTTTATTTATTTGTAATAATGACAATTACAACAATACTGAATGAACACTTATTTTTACTTAATATAATACATAAATAAAAATCAATTTAGTCTCAAATAAATAATGAAACATGTTCAATTTGGTTTAAATAATGCAAAAACAGTGTTGGAGAAGAAAGTAAAAGTGCAATATGTGCCATGTAAAAAAGCTAACGATTAAGTTCCATGCTCAGAACATGAGAACATATGAAAGCTGGTGGTTCCTTTTAACACGAGTCTTCAATATTCCCAGTTAAGAAGTTTTAGGTTGTAGTTATTATAGGACTATTTCTCTCTATACCACATGTATTTCATATACCTTTGACTATTGGATGTTCTTATAGGCACTACAGTATTGCCAGCCTAAACTCGGGAGTTGATAGGCTTGAAGTCATAAACAGCGCTGTGCTTCAAGCATTGCGAGGAAATGCTGGCAAACGCAGGAAAGTGCTATTTGAATGAATGCTTACGAGCCTGCTGCTGCCTACCACCACTCAGTCAGACTGCTCTATCAAATATCAAATCATAGACTTAATTATAATATAATAAACACACAGAAATACGAGCCTTAGGTCATTAATATGTTCAAATCCGTAAACAAAACGTTTATTCTTTCAGTGAAATACGGAACCGTTCCGTATTTTATTGAACGGGTGGCATCCATAAGTCTAAATATTGCTGTTACATTGCACAACCTTCAATGTTATGTCATAATTATGTAAAATTCTGGCAAATTAATTACGGTCTTTGTTAGGAAGAAATGGTCTTCACACAGTTCGCAACGAGCCAGGCGGCCCAAACTGCTGCATATTGTCGTGGAAAATTGCAAGGTTATGTTATAATGTTTGTAAGATTATATTATAATGCTTGTATTTCATTATAATGGTTGTTTTATTCAACAGAATAGAGTATTGTGTGTGTGTTCCACTGAGGATGGGCCTCTATGAGATAGCACTGACAGAGAAGATTTACCATGTCTTTGGGTGATAAAACCTAAAGAGCATTCCAGAGAACATGAGCTAATGGCTCTGTTCTATGCCGTATCAGGGAGAGACAGTTCCCTTTTGGAGTGAGGGGGCCAGACACTGGTCTTTACAATGAAAACTGTTGACACAGCAGTAACTGTCTGCTGTTTTATAGATATCTTTCATACAAATCTTAACCTTTTGTGAACTGTTCCTAAGATCTGTGATTTGTCATGCAAGTTGAGAAGGGTGTATTCTTGGCTATAAAAGATCTTTCTACTTTTCTGTAGTCACTTTTCAATGGTTCATTAGAGATAGCGCATCATTGAAAGTCAAAAGGCTATTGCAAAGCTTATTATTATTAAAGATGTAGTTTAAGTATAACTCTGACTGGTGTGTAGATTGTAACTCTCCTCATTTGGTAAAGCAGAAATATGACACCACAATATACCCTGACTCTGCTTGCACAGAACGCAAGAGAAGTACCACAATTTCTCTAGATAATATTACCTGCTAACATGAATTTCTTTTAATTAACTAAATATGCAGGTTTAAAAATATATACTTGTGTATTGATTTTAAGAAAGGCATTGATGTTTATGGTTAGGTATATTGGTGCAACGACAGTGCTTTTTCGCGAATGTGCTTGTGAAATCGTCACCCGTTTGGCGAAGTAGGCTGTGATTCGATGATAAATTAACAGGCACCGCATTGATTACTTGCAACGCAGGACAAGCTAGTTAAACTAGTAATATCATCAATCATGTGTAGTTAACTAGTGGTTATGTTAAGATTGATTGTTTTTTATAAGATAAGTTTAATGCTAGCTAGCAACTTACCTTGGTTCCTTGCTGCACTCGCGTAACAGGTGGTCAGCCTGCCACGCAGTCTCCTCGTGGAGTGCAATGTAATCGGCGTCCAAAAATGCTGATTACCGATTGTTATGAAAACTTGAAATCGGCCCTAATAAATCGGCCGACCTCTAATCTAGACATACTCTATATGTTAGAGCACCCGATAAAGAGTAGATTGACATCAAGATGTTGTCTGTATCATATATGGTTCACCGATCATAAGGTCTTACAGGAGGCATGTATAGGTCTAAAAAGGGCGTAAAATGGCCACTTTCATCATGATTTTCTAAAAAATGGTTTGCAATACAAATGTAAAAAGCATGTCAAACAATCCTTCCTCCCAGTCCCTATGTGAGAATTGCCAGAACAAGCTGAGATCTGAGATACCCAAAATATTTTACAACCACCCAAAACAGGTGTACCTGAAGTAGTGACAGCGTGCTGCCAAGATGACCCTATGGGCCGGAAAGCGTTTCTCCTCCACAATGAAGGTGACATCACTGTACTCTTCACCTGGAACCAAAGCACCCAGCTGCTCGGAGAGTAGATGGATGTGGTCAATCTCTGACACTGAGGCCAGTGGACGCAAAGGATGGCTGTTGCTACTCATTGTGGTTAGACTTGGGGCGTCTCAATAACATCTGACAGAAGAGAAGACAAGCTGGTTAATTGGTGTCATTGAAACTGGCAACGCACACACTGTCTCAAGTATCTAGCTACAGTAGCTAACTTTTGATAACTGTAGACCTTGAACAGCCCTGTTCAATGAAGGTCCTGGAGGGCGGAAACACTTCTGGTTTTCAAACTCTACTTCTAATAATGTACTAGTTCAGACCTGGGACACCAGGTGAGTGCAATAAACTAAAAGGAAGGTAGAAACAAAAACCAGAAGTGTTTCGGCCCTGGCTCCAGGACCGGAATTGAACAGCCCCGCTGTAGACGGAGCTAGCGGATAACAGTTAGATAGCTACTGTGTAATGTGGGTAACAATGACATTATGTATTTGTTATAATAGGTAGACAACTTGAAATACAGGAATCATCTAACTAGCTAATAAATCAAAAATGTGAAACTATTCAGCGTAGCTAGCCATATCAGCCACTGAGGCAAAGATTTGTATAACTAAACCAAGCCATACCACAGCCTGTCGTTTCAAATGGGAACAAATTAGTAATAGTGGACAGAACAAGCAAGGTGGGCAGAGCCATGCACGAGCTAGCGAATTCTAGTTTTGGGAACAGAAAAATGTATTGAGATCAAATGTTTCATCGATTAGTAATTAGCAGAATGTCGGGCAAAATCCATCTTGTTCCATCTTCTTCCACTACCTGCCACTGTGCTTCCCCTCACTACCATAACGCTAAGCGGTTGCTTCACATTTATACATCCGGTGAAATATCTGTCTCATTGTTATATCTGTTCTACTGATCTGTGATGCGGTCAACTGATACAGCAGCTTGGGTTTCACCCGTGTGACATACCTGCACAATAAGCATATCCACTTCGTTCTCCCTTCCACGAAGCCTCTTCCTTGACGTTATTTTCCCCTTTATTCAATCAAATGACAGTATTGAAAATTTCGTCATGAATAATTGCTATCAGTACTAAAAAAAACGCTACCATCGCAAACACAACTAAGTAGAGTAACAACCCGGATGTTGTTAGGGTGGGGAAAACGACACTGTTCCATGAAACAATAGCGCCCCTTGTGTATGGACAAACAGTGTAAATGCAGGTGGTGGATGTGATTCATGAGAAAATGATCACTTAACAACAATGTAAATTCCTGTAAATCTGAACAGTTTGTGATTGCGGCCCGCAATTCGGGTTGTTTCTGCATATGGACGTTCTTGAATCTACAAGAACTCCCCCCTCGAGCATTCCATTGGTTCCTGCATGAACGCCTCCCCTTCGAGCATACCATTGGTTCCTGCATGAACGCCCCCCTCAAGTATGCCATCTCTATTTTTTACAGTATATTATGCGCCATCTTCATGCATGTGTGAAACCAGAGTTACCAAAGGTTTTTTATAACTAACCCAGCTCATCTCTGAAGTTACTGTCTTGGTGATACTTTTGATATTCTCGATTTCCTCTCATTGTCTAAGGGGTGGCACTAGTTATCAAAGCCAAACAGTCAAAATTGGCAATATGGTAAAAATTCATTAACACAAGCATTTGCTTTTTGGACTTAATTTAAGGTTAGGCGTAATGTTAGCAGTGCAGTTATGGTTAAATTTAAAATCAGACTCTAAGAAGATACGTTGTAGAAATAGGCAGGGTTTAGCCATTGTTATGACTGGCTGTGGTAAAGTCTACTTTGTTATGTGATTACCATGTGGACAAAATGTAAATAAAAGTATTATTTTCATAGCTAGCTACCGGTGCCCCACCTCCCATCTGCTGTGTACTGGAATCCTAGCTAGCTAGCTACCTATCCCGCCTGCTGTGTACCGGAGTCCTAACAATGGCCGTGTTCGAGAGGATCAAAACTGTGATGTATCATGGGTAAATTGTGACTGACTGATCTACAAATAATCATTAGAAGTTATTTATGATTTAAGGTTCTTTGTAGATCAGTCAGTCGGCAGTCACCTGCACTGTCGGCTGTAATGTCGAACAAGCCCAGTGTCTTTCATTCCCACCTGCCGAACATCTGCCCTCGCCATCTTTAACAGAACTGTGGGAAAGCAGTGCCCAACAGGCAGGGGCGAAGGACACTGTCTACACTGTCTTCCGGTGTCCTAGCTAGCTAGCTAGATACCGTTGTCGCAGTTGTGACTAGATGGAGTTCAGCTATGACTGGAAGTTACTTTTCGTAACAGGTTAGGGGAACATTTTAGTTAACCCTACCTAACCTTAACCTAATTCTCCTAAACTGCTCTGTTAATTATCCTAACCTGCTGCATAAGTTGTCCTAACCTGCTACGAAAAAGTCACTTCCAGTCATTGTATACCACCTAGTCAAAACCGTTGTTGCCCCGTCTCTTCTTCTTCTGTGGGGTTTATCAGCGGTTGGCATCCAACGTTATGGTGCATTACCGCCACGGACTAAACTGGAGCACCCCCGCCGCCCGCCTGTGTACCAAGCTTTAAAATGGACCAATAGAAGTATACAGAGATGTTCCTGCAGATGCAGTAATGCCCATTTGCAGGAATGTCCGGAATTGCAGGCCGCAATTACACACTCCTTGTAAATCTACCTAAGGAAACTACTGATGCTATGGTTACCAAATAAATAGGTTGAGTGGTCCAGTTGGCTAAATCTTTACAATTTGAATAAAAACGCAGATGTCGAAAATACGTGAAGATGATCCACATCTATGTTTATTGCAGACACAGGCTGGGATCAGATCAACCTCAGTCAAATAACATTAGGAGCAGCTAATCACCCTGGCATTAGTAAGTCATCTTCATTGTCAGTTTGTCTCATCCAAACATATCCAATAATTTCTCTGTATGTTACGGGTATCCCATCCTTTTCTTTTAGTCAGTTTTTTTAGGTGTCCATAGTATACCCAAGCAGATTAAAGAATATATATACAGTACCAGTCAAAAGTTTGGACACTCCTACTCATTCAAGGGTTTTTCTGAATCTTTACTATTTTATACATTGTAGAATAATAGTGAAGACATCAAAACTATGAAATAACACATATAGAATCATGGAGTAACCAAAAAAGGGTTCAAAATATATTTTATATTTTAAATTCTTCAAAGTAGCCATCCTTTGCCTTGATGACAGCTTTCCACAATCTTTGCATTCTCTCAACCAGCTTCACCTGTAATGCTTTTCCAACAGTCTTGGAGGAGTTTTCACATATGCTGAGCACTTGTTGGATGCTTTTCCTTCACTCTGTGGTCCAACTCATCCCAAACCATCTCAGTTGGGTTGAGGTCGGGTGATTGTGGAGGCCAGGTCATCTGATGCAGCACTCCATCACTGTCCTTCTTGGTCAAATAGCCCTTACACAGCCTGGAGGTGTCATTGTCCTGTTGAAAACAAAGGATAGTCCCACTAAGCGCCCCGTAGCACTCACTTCTGTCATCATGAAGTTCTTCGAGAGGCTAGTCAAGGATCATATCACCTCTATCTTACCTGACACCCTAGGCCCACTTCAATTTGCTTACCGCACCAATAGATCCACAGATGATGCAATCGCCATCACACTGCACACTGCTCTATCCCATCTGGACAAGAGGAATACCTATGTAAGAATGCTGTTCATTAACTATAGCTCAGCATTCAACACCATAGTAGGTCTGAATCTCTCATATAAAATTCAACAGCACATACATTTTGAAAATATACTGTACTTAAATATATTTTGTGAAAATGTAAGTTAAAAATACTTTAATTGAAAGCTAAACCTTGTTCAAAATATCTCTGTTTTTATAACAAGCATTGCAGAGCTGGTTACAATTTACATTTCATCCCCCAGAAAAAATAACAAATATTATAACAAATATTATGGTTTTGCTGGTTGATAAAATACTTTTATTTATGAAAAATATGTTTGAAAAGGGTATTTTGTTTTTAAATTATATAGTTATTTGGAATGGTAAAGTTATGTCTTTCATGGAGCTATCGGAATTGTATGGGAAGGTCTGCTCAATCCAAGATTACAACCAATTGATTAAAGCATGACACCAAAAATGGGAAAGGAGGGGGCAGCGGGAGGAGGTAGGGAACTGGTCTGTCTACCCAATATAAAGGATCAAAACTGGCAGAGGTACAAAATAGCATAAATAGGAAAGTATACCAGTTTCATTTGAGGACCAGGATGTTTACAACTGTGCCATACAGATTGCAAAATAGCTAGGAAGAGATTAGTATTATTTCTTTTAATTAACATTTTTTGTAGGGGAGGGTTTGGCCAGTCAGGATGTCCTTGTCCCATCACGCTCTAGCGACTCCTTGTGGCGGGCCAGGTGTTGTGCACGCTGACTTCGGTCACCAGTTGTTTTGTACTTTTTCATGATATCTAGTTGGAAGTTACAGTCTTGTCCCATTGCTGCAACTCCCATAAGGACTCGGGAGAGGCGAAGGTCGAGAGCCATCCGTCCTCCGAAACAAGACCCAGCCAAGCCGCACTGCTTTTTGACTGCTCGCTTAACCCGGAAGTCAGTCGCACCAATGTGTCGGAGGAAACACCGTACTGGTGACCGAAGTCAGTGTGTATGCCCCGGCCCACCACAAGGAGTTGCTAGAGTGCGATGGGACAAGGACATCCCGGCCGGCCAAACCTTCCACTAACCTGGACGATGCTGGGCCAATTGTGCGCCGCCTCATGGGACTCCCGGTCGCGGCCGGCTGCGACACAGTCAGGGATTGAATCTGAGTCTGTGGTGACGCCTCAAGCACTGCGATGCAGTGCCTTAGACCGCTTTGCCACTCCGGAGGCCCCGGGAATAGATTTTTGATGTACCGATTCCATGGCACAGTGTGTATTAGTGGATATATAAAACAACGCAAGATTCAATACGTTGTGCTTTTCAGCAGAAATTATTGCACAGAATTCTTGCCACCAACAGAATGTTGAATATTTGGGGATTACAATCATCGCAGTTCTGCAGTTTTTGTTTTGAGGATACAGAATCAATAGAACATTTGTTCTGGTATTTCCCTCAGGTAGCCTGTTTCTGTTCTCAGGTTCAGGTTTAGGAATGGCTGAAAAAGTGTGGGGTGGGGGGTCTCAGATGTTTGAGGGGCAGCTCTCGGGGGATCTTGGATGGTTGGTGGCCTGTCGGTTGGGATCTCGGGCTGGTGGCCGATAGGTCTGTATGTGATCCCAATCTTGACGTGCCTTTGGGCAGGGCGCTTGACCCTGGTTGCTCCTGTGGATTGCTCTGGATGGGTCTGCTAGATGACTGAATGTAATGTAAATTGTATGATTTAATATTCAAAAAAATAAATGATGTAATAATATTGAGTGCCCTTCTTTATAAGCATGCTGAAAGTCTGTCATTAATTTGTTTACTGAGAAACAGCATAGCGCCAGAGAAGAAGGCAGACGTTTTACGTGTCCCCAACCGATTGTGTTTTTTTTGTTAATTTATTTGCGTTGTTTGTAACTTCTTTTTTGACTTATTTTGTACATAATGTTGCCGCTACCATCTCTGCTTTCTCGAGAACAAGCCCAGATCCCCGTGATTTGTGTGAAGAGGATGCGGAAAAAAGGGGTCCAGAGGGCGGTCTGCTTACTGAGAATTCGTAGGTGATCGAATAAACCCCCACTTCCTTCCATTCTGCTAGCAAACGTGCAATCATTGGAGAATAAAATCGATGACCTATGCGCAAGATTAAACTACCAACGGGATATTCAAAACTGTAATATCTTATGCTTCACGGAGTCGTGGCTGAACGACGACACTATCAACATACAGCTGGCTGGTTATACGCTGTACCGGCAGGATAGAACAGCAGTGTCTGGTAAGACAAGGGGCGGCGGACTATGTATTTTGTAAATAACAGCTGGTGCACGATATCTCAGGAAGTTTCGAGCTATTGCTCACCTGAGGTAGAGTATCTCATGATAAGCTGTAGACCACACTATCTACCTAGAGAGTTTTCATTTGTATTTTTCGTAGCTGTTTGCATACCACCACAGTCAGAGGCTGGCACTAAGACAGCATTGAATGAGCTGTATTCCGCCGTAAGCAAACAAGAAAACGCTCACCCAGAAGAGGTGCGCCTAGTAGCTGGGGACTCTAATGCAGGCAAACTTAAATCCGTTTTACCAAATTTCTATCAGCATGTTAAATGTGCAACCAGAGAAAAAAATCTCTGGACCACCTTTACGCCACACACAGAGACGCATACAAAGCTCTCCCTCGCCCTCCATTTGGCAAATCTGACCATAATTCTATCTTCCTGATT
This sequence comes from Salvelinus namaycush, assembly GCF_016432855.1. Classification (NCBI taxonomy): domain Eukaryota; kingdom Metazoa; phylum Chordata; class Actinopteri; order Salmoniformes; family Salmonidae; genus Salvelinus; species Salvelinus namaycush. Next base: position 9,247,339 of record NC_052335.1, read on the forward strand.
CCTGCTTACAAGCCAAAATTAAAGCAGGAAGCACCAGTGACTAGATCGATAAAGAGGTGGTCAGATGAAGCAGATGCTAAGCTACAGCACTGTTTTTCTAGCACAGACTGGAGTATGTTCCGCGATTCCTCCGATGGCGTTGAGGAGTACACCACATCAGTCACTGGCTTCATCAATAAGTGCATCGATGACGTCGTCCCCACAGTGACTGTATGTACATACTTTAACCAGAATCCATGGATTACAGGCAACATCCGCACTGAGCTAAAGGCTAGAGCTGCCACTTTCAAGGAGCGGGACTCTAACTCTATCCCGCTATGCCCTCTGACGAATCATCAAACCGGCAAGGTGTCAATACAGGACTAAGATCGACTCGTACTACACTGGCTCTGACGCTCGTCGGATGTGGCAGGGCTTGCAAACCATTACAGACTACAAAGGGAAGCACAGCCGAGAGCTGCCCAGTGACAAAAGCCTACCAGACGAGCTAAACTACATCTATGCTCACTTCGAGGCAAATAGCACTGAAACATGGATGAGAGCACCAGCTGTCCCGGAAGACTGTGTGATCATGCTCTCCTCAGCCGATGTGAGTAAGACCTTTTAAACAAGCCAACATTCACAAAGCCGCAGGGCCAGACGGATTACCAGGACGTGTACTGCGATCATGCACTGACCAAATGGCAAGTGTCTTCACAGACATTTTCAACCTCTCCCTGTCCGAGTCTATAATATCAACATGTTTTAAGCAGACCACCATAGTGCCTGTGCCCAAAGAACACTAAGGTAACCTGCCTAAATGACTACCGACCCGTAACACTTACGTCTGTTGCCATGAAGTGCTTTGAAAGGCTGGTCATGGCTCACATCAACACCATTATCCCATTATCCCAGAAACCCTAGACCCACTCCAATTTGCATACCGCCCCAACGGTGTCAGAGGAAGGCACTAAAAATTGTCAAAGACTCCAGCCACCCTAGTCATAGACTGTTCTCTCTGCTACCACATGGCAAGCAGTATCGGAGCGCCAAGTTTTGGTCCAAGAGGTTTCTAAACAGCTTCTACCCCCAAGCCATACCCAGACTATTTGCATTGCCCCCCCCCCCCCCCCCCCCCCTGCTACTCTCTGCTGTTATAATCTATGCATAGTCACTTTAATAACTCTACCTACATGTACATATTACGTCAACTAACCGGTCCCCCCACACATTGACTCTGTGCCGGTACCCCCCTGTATATAGTTTCGCTATTGTTATTTTACTGCTGCTCTTTAACTACTTGTTACTTTTATTTCTTATTCTTATCTGTATTTTTTTAACTGCATTGTTGGGGCTCGTAAGTAAGCGTTTCACTGTAAGGTATTGTATTCGGCGCATGTGACTAATACAAATTTGATTTGATTTATTTGGTCAAACACAATTTTTTGCAACATGACAGTTTGCTAAGAGCTGGCAGCAAGCTGATAGGTCGGCTGTTAGAACCAGTAAATGGAGCTTACCATTCTTGGGTAGCGTAATTACTTTGGCTTCCCTCCAGGCCTGAGGACAAACACTTTCCTCTAGGCTCAGGTTAAAGATATTACATTTAGGAGTGGCTCTAGAGTCAGCCACCATTCTTAGTAGCTTTCCATCTAAGTTGTCAATGCCAGGAGGTTTGTCATTATTAATCCATAACAATAATGTTTCCACCTCTCCCACACTCCCACACTAAAAAAATCTAATTTACAATGGTTTTCTTTCATTATTCGTTTTTTTATGCATGAATACGATGACTCACTGTTCGTTGTTGGCATTTGCTGCCTAAGTTTTCCCACTTTGCCAATTAAGTAATTATTGGCATCATCAAATGGTTCAAGATAAATAAGCCATCTGATTTGATGAAAGATGGAGTTGAATTTGTCTTTCTGCCCATAATTTCATTTAAAGTACTCCAAAGTTTTTTTCCCATCATTCTTTATTTAATTGATTCTTGGCTTCATAATACAGTTTCTTATTTTTTGTTGTTGTAGTTTATTCACATAATTTCTCAATTTGCAGTAAGTCTGCCACTCCTTTTGCCCCATCTATCTCAACTATACAAAATGCATCATACCAGTTCTATTTCTGTATTTTGAAAGTTATATATCTTGAAAACGTGATTGCTGACATGCAAATTATTGTGGGACAATATCAACAATGGACTAATAAAACAAATACCAACAGATAGTTTTTGGGTGGAGTTTTCTTAAAGTATATTTTCTTGAGATATGAAAAAGTATACTCTCAGGAAGCATGCTCCTCAGCTGTGCATGTTTCCTTATGTGGAATAAACAATTATTATCATTGTCAACTTTCTCTTTCTCTGCGCTCTTCTGAACAGGAATTCAGAAAGTGCCTCAAAACTCATTATTGGCACTGAAATTATACTTATAGTGTACTTGATCACTCACAGCAGAGTTTCATTAAACAAATCAATGGTTCAACTTAAAAACAACTCCAAGTGTATTTTGAATGAATATACTAAAGTACAATTAAAGTGTATGAAGTATTTGTAAGTGTGTTTAAGTGTAATGATAATGAACATATAGTATACTAAAACACTGAATACAATTAATTAAAAATACAATTTTAATAAGTGTGTTAAGTGTAATGATAGGTAACATATAGTTTACAGACTGAAAAACAATGCATTTTAAGTACACTTGTAATAAGTGTATTGAAGTGTAATGATGTAATATGTGTAGTAAACCTAAGATATACTAGAAAAGTACATCTCGTATTTGCAGTATATTATATGAACTTGTAGTATATTTAAGTATACGTCAGTATATTTGTAATATACTTCCACCCCCCCGCTTAAGTAGGCCTTCAGCGGGTATCTGTATGTGATCCCAATCGTAAGCAAACGCTCAATCTTCACTTCTTAATTTCCTCACATAACACCCTTTGGTTCCTCCAATTTCTCTTACTTTTTCATCACATCCCTTTCCTGACCAAGTCAGTTTGTACTATCTCAGTTTGACGCTTGTATGACGTTATGGTGAACATGTTGTTTGGACTCAAAATCTCAATCCAGTATCCATCAGGATCCTGTATAAAGGCCAGTCCCTTCATTTTACCTGTGGGGAGAAAGAACTTTGAATGTTGCATCTACAAATTGAGAGAATACAGATGAAGCAGACTGATGCAGATGAAAGTAAATTCTTATGTATCCTACACACAAATGCGTTTTTCAGAGAGACCCTGAACGTAACACAAAATAATTGTGTGAGAGGGTTATGTCAGGGAAGAGAAAAAATAAATACCATCATCTGGCTTCTTAACAAATGTTACTCCTTTTTCTTCAAATACTTTACAGGCTGCATAAACATCAGGTACAGCAATTCCGATGTGCCCTGTATGATAGAGTGGAGAGGGAACATTTAATAACGTGTAATTGCCTCATGGTGGAAAAGGAAAATGGCTGATCAGTACCACATTCAAAATGTTGAATTAAAAAGATCATATCGTTTTCTCACCAAAACCTTTTGGTTCAGAATTTCCGTTGTGATAAGATAGATTTTCATCTGATTCAGAGCCCCAGTTGCTTAAAGAGAGTAAAGAGAAAAATATGTCATCACCATCATGGTATTGTGACAGGGTAGGAACCATAGTTTCTAATGAACATAGTAAAAAAAAATGTTACAGCGATTGTTTTCAGAAGACAGACGGAAGACAGAGGGACAACTAATGAAACAAATACCGAAAGATTGTTTTTGGGTGAAATTTTTCTTTAACGTCTATGAATGGAATACTTAAAGAGTTACTCATTGACAGCCCACGAGCTACTGATAGCTTGCCGATCTGCCTGTTGGACACCCCTGGTTTGATGTTACTGGATCATCTTCTATTATATTCCATTTTTACAGTAAAATAGTTCTACTTACTAGCAGATCTGAAATCTATGTGCTTGTGTGCTGACCCACTGGGCACAGACGTCAATTTATTCCTTCTATTCCACGTTGGTTCAACATCATTTCATTGAAATGACATGGAAACAATGTTGATTGAACCAATGTGTGCCCAGTGAGGTTTTAAGTGGGGTGCCTACTGTGTGAGTTCAATGGTGGCTCGTCGGGAGAAAGTCCATGCTGTCCTGTCCTTTATGTCTGCAGGGATTTCCTTCTTTTCCTCATAACCCAGGAAGTAGAGTGTGAAGCACATTGATGGGAAGTCTATTTTCTGCAGCAACCTAAAGCAAATAGCAATCACAACTGGTTCAACTGGTGGGACAATTGGAGGTGAAGATGGAGAATACAACCCTCAAGGATCAATGAAAAGGTCACTACATCACATGCAAAAGCAGTGGTTCATTTCTCATAACTCTGAAGCATCCAGGAGTTCAATCCGATCACTCTACATAAAACCTGAAGTTAAAATGGATAGGGCCACATTAAACACATGGGAGACGTTTTAGTCATAAACATTTATAAATCACTATTTCTTGTTCAAGAGAATGAGAACTCATCTAGAGGGGTAGGGTACTAAGCCCGAAGCCCCTTCATCTTTGTGTGAGAGAGACGTCTGGGACTCACGTCATGCCCATGATGCGGGTGTAGAAGTCTAAAGACTTGAGCGGGTCTTTCACCCTCAGCATAGTTTGCTGCAACATGTAATCCTGGGGAGGGACAGAGGGAGACAGAGAGAAGAAGGGGGAGTGTCGGACGAGTTGTTGCTTGCAAAATATGTTTTGACCCCCTTACTTCTCAGCTATGTTCTCAGCTTGCAACTCTAGAAGAAAAAGAAGAACTTAAACTAGAGCCAATACATTACTCAGTATAAGTAATTACATTCTAAGGCCTGGGACTAGTTCCCTAAATGTTTTTTTTCCATTGGTATTTGCTATAGGAGCATAGGGGCTTGGCTATATAGCCTACAAGTCACATAGCTGAGGCTGGAGACTCTTGCGCAACAACAGGTTTGCTGAGACAGACTGTGTCAAGCGAGTAAAATAGACCTACTGTGAATAATTGATAAAGAAATGATAGACATTCTACTGCGTGACACTCACCTGGGTGATAGGGTCCCCTTCTTTGCACGCTGCGGACATAGCCTCATCCGTAAGTCCTTTATCTGTCATTTTGCGGTGAAAGACCAAATTGACAGCAGGCAAATTCACAGGCCGAGTAGCTTGGGATAGGCGCTCCCAAAGCTGACTGTGGCAAGTCGAGACAATTGACAGCGAAGTATGACACTCCCTAAAGTTGGCAGGTAGGAGGGGTTCACCAAATTTTTTTACCGAAACCACTAGGAGAGTATGTTAGTTATAAGTGTATAACCAATGCTGAGGAGGTGTGCATTGCAATGGAGGTTACAACTGTCAGAAAGCCTACTCGGTTTTAAGTGACACAGGGCCCTGGCAGAGTAGAGGAGTAGGTGCAGAAGGATCTATGACAACTTTCCCTGGTAAATAATACTGTTGGAGCTATAAATATGTGAAAAAGCAGGCCCTTACAATCCCCACTGTTTGACGTTTCAAGAATGGGGAATTGAGTGATAGGTTAGACATGTAAATAACACGGAGGGCCTACACTGTATATATGGTTGAACTGAATGGAATTAATGATTGAGTAGGCATGATGTAATGTAACGTCCTAAAAATATATGTTTTGATAAAAAGCACATTCCTTTACCGCTAGAGGTCAGCGTTGCTTAAGAATCGATAGTTCAATATTAGAATATTATTTTTGATGTTGTATCGTATCGTTTTGACAAAATAGCAATATTATTTTTGCACTAGTTGGATTTACCCGCACCAAACTCCCGTGTTTTAGCTTCATAGCTTGTTCTCCATCTTCTTTTTAAATAGGGAGCCAATTTGTTGTCAACAAATTCCAGTCTTAGCATCTGCTTCATCTGACCACTTTTTTACAGACCAAGTCAGTGGTGCTTCCTGCTTTAATTTTTGCTTGTAAGCTGGAATCAGGAGGATATAATTATGGTCAGATTTGCCAAATGGAGGGCGAGGGAGAGCTTTGTACGGGTCTCTGTGTGTGGAGTAAAGGTGGTCTAGAATTTTTCCCCCTCTGGTTGCACATTTAACATGCTGATAGAAATTAGGTAAAATTGATTTAAGTTTCCCTGCATTAAAGTCCCCGGCCACTAGGAGCGCCGCCTCTGGATGAGTGTTTTCCTGTTTGCTTATGGCGGTATACAGCTCATTGAGTGCGGTTTTAATGCCAGCATCGGTCTGTGGTGGTATGTAGACAGCTACGAAAAATACAAATGAAAACTCTCTAGGTAGATAGTGTGGTCTACAGCTTATCATGAGATACTCTACCTCAGGCGAGCAAAACCTCGAGACTTCCTTAGATATCATGCACCAGCTGTTGTTTACATTAATGCATAGGCCCCCGCCCCGTGTCTTACCAGAGGCTGCTGTTCTGTCCTGCCGATAGAGTGTATAACCCTCCAGCTGTGTGTTCTTTATGTTGTCGTTCAGCCACGACTCAGTGAAACAAGATGTTACAGTTTTTAATGTCCCGTTGGTAGGATAAACGTGCTTTCAGTTCGTCCCATTTATTTTCCAGCGATTGAATGTTAGCTAGCAGGACGGAAGGCAAGGGCAGATTAGCCACTCGTCGCCTGATCCTCACAAGGCACCCTGATCTCTTTCCGCAAAATCTCTGTTTCCTTCTCCAGCGAATAACGGGGATCTGGGCTTGGTCGGGTGTCTGTATTATATATCTCCCGTCCGACTCATTGAAGAAGAACTCTTCGTCCAGTTTGAGGTGACCATCGCAGTTCTGATGTCCAGAAGTTCTTTTCGGTCATAAGAGACGGTAGCAGCAACATTATGCACAAAACAAGTTACGAACAACGCGAAAAAACAGACAAGGCTCCGCTGATAGCCAGGTGTAGCAGTGGTAAGGATTCACTCCATGATGCTGAAAAGAAAGAATGTAGGTCCTAACAGTTTGTTTGCACCGTTTGTCACAGTTCTATTGCAATTAAAGGCATTTTTCAGTGTTGTGTTGTGTAGTGGCTTTGCTGGCATGCATCTAAAAAACATTTTGGGAGTTTGCCCCACCGAGATTTACATGCTAAAATCGCCGCTGCTAATAATGAAAGAAAATCATTGTAATTTTTAATTCTGTAAAGTTAGTGTGGTTGAGGTGGAAAAAGATTGTTGTCCATTTAAGTGATAATGCCCGAGAAGCCGGTGTTTGGAGGATTTATTGGCACGGGTGTTGTTTGTCGAGGGCCAATATATCCTCCAAACACAGGCTTCTCGGGCATTATCACTTTTATACAACAGGTTACCTGTCACGCCCTGACCTTAGAGATCCTTTATTCTCTATTTTGGTTAGGTCAGGGTGTGACTAGGGTGGGCATTCTAGTTTCTTTACTTCTAGGTTGGCTTGGTATGGTTCCCAATCAGAGGCAGCTGTCTATCGTTGTCTCTGATTGGGGATCATATTTAGGCAGCCTTTTCCCACCTGTTTGTTGTGGGATCTTGTTTGTGTATAGTTGCCTTGAGCACTGCATAGCTTAACGTTCGTTTTGTTATAGTTTTTTGCCGGTTTACGTAATAAAGATGATGAACCCAAACCATGCTGCATTTTGGTCCGATTCTTACAACAACGATCGTGACATTACCAACATAATCAAATAATGATTGACATATTATAATTAAAAACGTTATTTAGATGAATTTATTCATACTATTTCATCCTTCCACAAGACATAGTCCCGAAACAAATCTAGATTGCTACCCAAGCCGGCTGGTCGTTCGTTCTATTGGTTCGGTTGCCAGAGCTGCGACCCAGTCGTTCAGTCTTTTGTTCTGTATTTACGGACTGTCGTTCATTCTAAATGTTCTATTGCCATACCGGCTGGCAACATTCCTATCCCTTGCCTTGCTAGCTAGCCAACTACGGCTAACTTAGAGTCACGTCAAACAGCGCAGACAGAATAACAGCAGCAGCTGCATTTGTTTAAGCTGTTTTTTTAGTGACATTTATTTGGATACATCCATAACAATGAGCTGATGAGGCACTATTTCACCTGCCATAGAAAATGTGCTCTCTTGTTAGGAAACTTTTCAGAGGAATTAGCCAACAACACAGAGCTCTAACACAATAACTTCAAACTGAAACTGGAAAGACTATTTCGTTTAACCTTTTGTCAATTTCCATTTCTTTGTATATATCCATAAAAAATGATGCCAGCTGATTCATGATTTCGACTGGCTGAGAAACGCTGCCTGCCTCTCTCTTGTCATGACTCCCGACCACTACACGTTTATTACTATGGGACAGTTTGAAATGTAATATTTAAACAATGTTGCAAATGTCGGAGAGACAGTCAGCAAAGTTTACACAAATCTCTGCTGTTGAAAAAGAAATGTTAGTGTAAAAGAAATGTGAGATAATGTCTAGATGCTTTTTATAGTGGAGAGCTGATGAGACAGTGGGTTGCGCAGTCAGATGGAACAGAGTAAATAGGCATTTTAACGTCATAGATTTAGCCGGTGCTAATTTGTGGAATAGACCTCTCCTGGAATGCGCTTTTAACCAATCAGCATTCAGGATTAGACCCACACGTTGTATAACAATAATGAAAAACCAACTAGTATTGAAATTTAGATGGAAAGCTACTGAGGATGGTAGCGGACTATATTGCCACTCCTATTTGTCATATTTTTAATCTGACCTGGAGGGAAGCCAAAGTCATTCCGTTACCCAAGAATGGTAAAGCACCCTTTACTGGTTATAACAGCTGACAATCAGCTTGCTGCCGACTCTTTGCAAACGTTTGGGGAAAATGGTGTTCGACCAAATACAATGCTATTTTTTCTGTAAACAAATTAACAACAGACTTTCAGCATGCTTATAGAGAAGGGCACTCAACATCTATTGCACTAACACAAATTACTGATGATTGGTTGAAAGAAATTGATAGTAAGAAGATTGTGGGAGCTGTACTGTTAGATTTCAGTGCAGCCTTTGATATTATTTACCGTAACCTGTTGTTGAAAAAACATATGTTGTATGGCTTTTTAATCTCTGCAATATAGTAAAGAGATGATTCAAATTCCGTATCAACGCAAATAGTTTTTGAAAATGAGCAGTTTACTCTATCCTGAGGAAAACATACTCCATTGTCAGGTCAATTAAAAAACTAGTGTGTAAGCCTAACATATTAACACAGAACATAACCTATAATGATTGTCATGCCAGAGGTGTCATGCCCATAGGGGGCACAAGGGCACATGCCTCCTCAGATTTGTTCTTTTACATTTTATTTTTTTATTAATAACTAACCTTGATTTTTTAGCCCACGTTTTGTCACAATTTTTTATAACGAGATCTGTCAGCTGTATTTTGTGGAGGGAGCACACTGACTGGACCAGACAAAGAATACCCCCCCATTCTCCCTAGTAAGTGGTTCCTTCCAAGGTGCACCACGGAGCAAAGACATGCTGGGTAGGATGCTAGATACTCTAGTGCGTGCAGATATTATCATCAGTGGAGGAGGAGAGAGAGTGTCGAGTGACACACACATGGGGGTTTGATTTGATTTTAGCTGCAGGTGATGGGCAGGACTCGCAGGAGGTATATTTGTAAATTAGTTTGATCAAGCTACTGTATGTACCCTATTGACTCCTTCTTGAATAAATAAAACTAATACATTTAGTTGTTTATCTGTAACACTAGCCACCTAGCTAGCTAGCCAGCTGGATAGGTTCCCAATCTCCCAACATCCTAACTAGCTACCAAGCCATTTCAGGCTGTCAATCAAGTTAATCAAGTTGTCTAAGCATCTTAGTTGGCATGTTTTAACTATTGGATCATGATACTGTATACCAGTGTGGCAGTAGTACTAAACTCGTAAGGCATAAAAGTACCTAAATAATCCATGTGCATCATTAATTCAATTGAACAGGTAAACATTAAGCATAATGATTATGGCTCTAGATCACAGGAAAAGGCTGTTTCAGGTGTTTGACTACCCCCCTCAATCCTCACATACTTTGTGCCCCCTCTAAAATGATGGGTACATAATGCCACTGGGACTCATGCTCACAGAGAACTGTATGTGAGAGGAATCTGGAAGCTATTTATGACTGGGTGAGGTAATGTGGTGTTTAAGTCACACTGCTCTTCTCATGAAGCACAGACTATTTTTTTACAACATTTCTTAGGAACAAAGTTAGAAAGAAGTAGAATTAAACAAAATACAAAAAAGGTGACGATGAATAATAATAACAATAATTAAACAACATTTATAAGCCAACACTGTAGTTACTGTATAACAAAAATGGCAACAGTTCAAACACAAAATGCAAATTCAAAAACAGTATGACATGAACAGGAAACAAATAATTTTACAAATATATAATTAGTCATAGTCAATCATAAATTTTTATTTTCACAAATGTATTGACAGATTGCAAATATTACTATTATCATATATTATATCATTATTAATCTTCAACAAATCAACAAATCCTAATTAGAATATCATTTTTTAATTTAGTACATTTTATTGTTGTTGGAATAATGTTTTCAGTAATTACTGTAAAACTTAAGATATCGAGGAAGTTTTAGAACCAACACATGTATTTAATATTTTTCTCCGTTGCAACCTAACACACTTTCTTAGAATAAACCTATTCTCCTCTCATTAGAAGAGACAGAAAAATGGAAAAACTCTAGCTTTCAGAGTCCTAATCCATAATCCCTTTCTATGCTCAATCCTCACCCTCTAATTCGCTCGGTAGATTCTGCCCTGGCAGGCTGCCATGAACTACTGCTCAGGATTCAAGTCAGTAGGAGCAACATCACTTGGATCTGATTGGTTCTCCCCTTCCGTCACAAGACCCTTGACCATCCTATAAAACAACAGGAAAATAATGGGCTTCAGTGCATGGGTGGATTATGAGGGGTAGCGGGCCAGGTAGCTGAGAGATGCAGTGGGGAAGGAGTTCTAATCTGCTCAGGATTATGCCAAAAGGTGGTTTTCAAGTTAAATCTGGAGCAAGTAGGTAGGGTGAGTGGGTGATGGTGATGGACTCGCCAGTCTATTCTTGTTCTGAGAAATGAAGGCTATTCCATGTGAGAAATTGCCAAGAAACTGAAGATCTAACCAGAATAGAAAGAGGAGTGGGAGGCCCCGGTGCACAACTGAGCAAGAGGACGAGTACATTAGAGTGTCTAGTTTGAGAAACAGACATGTCCTTAACTGGCAGATTAATTAAATAGTACCCGCAAAACACCAGTCTCCACATCAACAGTGAAGAGGCAACTCCGGGATGCTGACCTTCTAGGCAGAGATCCTCTGTCCAATGTCGGTGTTCTTTTGCCCAACTTAATCTTTTCTTTTTATTGGCCAGTCTGAGATATGGCTTTTTCTTTGCAACTCTGCCTAGAAGGCCAGCATCCCGGAGTCGCCTCTTCACTGTTGACGTTGAGACTGGTGTTTTGCGGGTACTATTTAATGAAGATGCCAGTTAAGGACATGTGAGGCGTCTGTTTCTCAAACTAGACACTCTAATGTACTCGTCCTCTTGCTCAGTTGTGCACCGGGGCCTCCCACTCCTCTTTCTATTCTGGTTAGATCTTCAGTTTCTTGGCAATTTCTCACATGGAATAGCCTTCATTTCTCAGAACAAGAATAGACTGGCGAGTTTCAGAAGAAATTTCTTTGTTTCTGGTCATTTTGAGCCTGTAATCGAACCCACAAATGCTGATACTCCAGATATCAACTAGTCTAAAGAAGGCCAGTTTTATTGCTTCTTTAATCAGAACAATAGTTTTCAGCTGTGCTAACATAATTGCAAATCGGTTTTCAAATGATCAATTAGTGTTTTAAAATGACAAACTCAACATGCGCACGATGGTGCACGCGGACGCCTCCCGGAGCCGGTTTGATCATCACGTAAGGTGCACTGAACTTTTAGCTAGACCCAGGGAGTAAAGGGAGACACTCACCTCTCACTGTTATTGGTGATATTTGACTCACTTCCTCCAGTCCTGGCCTGTGATGTGCCTGGGACAAGGGACTCGTCTCGTTGTGTCATCAGGCTGGGTCTCTGGTCAGACTGGCTGCGCCTACTGACAGTCTGGGACCCTCGTGTTGACAGCCTTCCCCGAGAGGGCTCACCATAGGGCCTGGGTAGCGTAGAGCTACAGGAGGGGATCCAGATCTGGGAGTTCCATTGGCTATTTTGACAGAACACCGATCGGGCATCATTGAAGGACACTGAGGGCGACATGTCTTCTTCACCACTCTTCTCTGTGCTCAATCTCAGGACCCGGGGTGAGGATGGACGTGAAGGTGGATTAGGCTGTGCAAAAGCAGGGGGGATTGGTAGTTCTTGGTGCGTAGAGGGACAAGAGGGTGGTAGGCGAACTCTGGAGACTGTTGGGATGGTTGGTGGCATGCTGGTGGGGTAATACTCCCCCTCATAGTGGTTGCTGCTTCCTTGCCTGAGGCTCACCCCAGCTCTAAGGGGTCCTCGGACCCCCTGATCAGGTCTCGTAGGTGGGGATTCAGCTGCATTGCGCAGGTGGATGATCTTGCAGGCCTGACTGTATAGCGATGTGGCCTGATGATCTCCCCTCACCACGGTATCCTGCCTGATTGGTCCGACACTGCCACGGTTGGGCAGAACAGTCATGGTCTGCAACGAGGCCCTCAGGCGCTGACAGGTGGTGCTTGTTTGGCGTGGCACAGGGTGGCCACTACTGGTGATGTCCTCCTCTTCCCCTTCCTGATCACCCGGGTTCTCCTCGTTGCTCTCATAGGAGTTGTCCATCAGGACCTCAGGGGGAGGTGGGGGCAGGTAGTCCACGTCTAGGTCCTCCCTGCCTTCCACTGGCCAGGGAGGACCTGGAGTTACACTCCTCCTAGACCCCCTAAGGTGTGCACTAGTGAGACTTTGGACTTGTCTAACATCCGTCCCACCACTGAATGTGTTTATGAGTCTTTTGACGGAGTTGCGGCCAGGGGGTTGTGGTGCTATCGCTGGTAGAGAAGTTGGTGCTTGGTTTGCCTTCACGGACCCTTTGACTTCATATCTAGAAACCTTCCTCCTTCCTGAAGAGTGTCTCCTCAGAGTGTCGTCTCCCATCCGCTGGTCCAGATCTTTCTGTTGCAGCTCCTGAATATCGAAAGATTCTATGGACTGTGAGTGTGGCGGTCTCACTGGCCTGCCCAAGGGGGCAGCGGTATGGGGTTGTTTGGGTGGCTGCCTCTCACTGCGCTTGGGGGTCTCAATGGGGTCTGACGAGGAAGAGTTGGACCGCACTCTCCCTGACCTCTCTTCCTCTTCATCCTCCTCATTTTCATCATCATCCACTTCCTCATTTTCTTCCTCCTCCTCACCTTTATTAAGGCATACCTTGTCAGGTGAATGGCTTAGGGGTGTGGGGCGAGCACTGCTACTGGACCCAGAACTCCCCCGTTGGCGACAGTGACGCTCTGATCCCGTCAGCGACTCGTTCTCTCCCCCAATGCCGCTGTCCTCGCTGTGAAGAGACAAGTCATCAAGGTTGCACTTGGCGGCTGCCTCCACGCGTGCCAGCACCTGGCTCAGACGCTCCTCTACCGCTCGCTTGGCCTGCAGCCTCTTGCCCAGTAGTTTAGATAGAGAGGCAAAGTAGTCTGCCGCATCTTCCAGTGCGGTGTCTCCCAGGGCTTGGACCGAGCTCCCCACCAGTTTAAACTTTTCAGTGGAATGCTGGAGCAGCTGCTGCAGCAGGTCTGGCGGGGGTTCTGATGGGTCAGCACTGGGCTTGGCAGGGATGGGAGCTGGGGCCCTTGTCTTGGAGGGCCAGGCCATGTGGTTGCCATGTTCCTTCAGCATCAGCTCGCCATCATCAGCCATCTCCTCTAGGGCCTGGTTGACCTCCTCGAAGTGCATTACAATGACTGTTATCATGGGCTGCAGGGAGAGGTGGGTCTGGGCGACCTGGTCCAGCATCTCCAGCAGGGTCTCACACTTGGAGATGTTGGGGTTCAGGTATTTGTAGGCGGCCTGGTGAGCTCTCACCATGTGCATGGGGAGGTCCACCTTTCCCTGCATGATGGAGGTATTTATCTCCTTTTCTTTTCGGCGACCCTGTTTGACGCCCTTATTTTTCCTTCGCTTCTCTACCTTTTTCGCCTGCTTTTCCAGTAATTTCTCACTCTGTATGTCTCTCACCTGAGACGTCATTTTGACCTCGAGTTCAGAGACAGCCCCTGGGTTTGACACAACGGCTGTGTTGGGGGCCATGTCAGCCACTTTGCCCAGAGGGGCCATAGGATTCACCGCTGATAATGAGAATTCCTCTAATTCTTTGTCAATATCCATATCGTCAATATCTTGGTTTTCTCCCTCAACAGGCTTGATGTCACCCAACGTTGGTGGTCCTGGCAGCGGAGCCTTGTGGATCCCATCTGCGACCCCTGGGAAATGCTGACCCTTGGATGGGGAACAGCCCATTTTTACGTCCCGATGTCGAAAAAATAATTTGTATTTAAGTTCTCCGTTTACGATGTAATTTCAATAAAGAGATACAGAACCAAATCTTTAGCCTCGTACGTGTGGATTGTCTTGTTCATCCATTGGTGCGTATGTCTGATTGCCTTTGAAAAGTTGTGTGTTCAGCAGGGTGCATATCTTACAAAAACTTAATAACAATTCAGCTTCTCAATCAATCTTCTTTACTGGGTTCTTCAATAGATGGATCATACCGAATTTCTGTCATTTTAACTTTCTTCTGGGTTTTGTGGATGTGCAGTCCGGTTGAGGCTTCTGGAAGCTATGCAGTCCTCCCCAACGAAACAGAGCTAGAGAGACTGAGAAGCTAAAAGGATCAAGTAGGATTGGAGGACTCATGCACACAGATGGTCACATTAAGTGAATGATGCACGCACGCACGCACTCAAATGCACATAATACTAAGCCCATCAAGGTCATCGGGGCCAAGTTTGTCAGGTGTCTTTTTTAGCCTCTTCCACCACATGTCTAATGAATGTTTACAGGCAACAGTGGAGTTAAGATAAGAGACAGGAAGCTGCCCATGTTCCCTAGTTGAGTTACTTTGTTTTGTTTCCCAACTGTTCTTGTTCACAGACACATACCACACTCTCATCCTTGTGTCCTGTAAAGTTTCCCTTGTCTTATGTTTCTTAATGTACAGACACATATTATTTACTGAATTGAAAAACTGATATAAAGTCATCTAAAAGTTCTAAGTTCATTTTGATAATAAATCAAACCAATTGATCAGACCAAGGGTCCATACTGAATTGCAATACATACACGTTTAAATATAGTTGTAATTGATCAGCAGACACCAGAAGTCATAAAATACAGGGTACATTGAGATGTTATGTTTATAGTTTCACTAACACCTCTGTTAATCTTCTTTCTGAGCAAAGTGTGGGAGTGTGCTTTGCGAGAATTGAACCCCCCCCGCTCCAAAGCTGAACATTTCCCAGTGAGGTATATTTTATAACCTTGAATTCCTTTTCTGGTGCGTGCCTGTCAAGTTTCCCAGAAGAGACACATGATTGAGATTATGAAATTCTACACAGACGGAAATGAATGAACCACAACAGGGATCTTTCTGCTAAATTAGACATACTGTATTTCCTCAGTGCCTAATCTACTCATACCAAAGCATACATATAACCTGTTTGCTCTGCTTGGATCATATACATTTAGACATATTGTATGTCACAGCTTCTGTCATACATTGGACAGGTCATACTTGTGGGTATACATCAGGGCTAAGATAGGAATCCAGGGTAATCATGCCCAGTCTGAGCCCATAGTCAACTGTCTCAACGCAGTAAGTATCCCACTGTAATCCCTGCCACACCTGGTTAGTCAGGTGCACACACCAATGTAGGCTACAAGGACATCACCTCCCACTGGGCACAAACTGCTTTAATCAACATTGTTTCAGCGTCATTTTTTGATGTATTTTGTGATGTGGAATCTAGGTGTAAAACACATTGGATTTGTTGTTTTGAGGCTGGCATTTCAACCACAGGATTACGCCATAATGGTAACCAAATTTCAACATAGACAAACCTTGTATAAAATATGTTGAATTTCTACCTTTAAAACAATGTCAGATCTTCGACATTATATCCACTATCAGAAAACAAACTATAGGCTGGGCAGCTCTTCCTACTGAAGAATGTATCTATCTACAGCTACCCTTTGGTTTCCCATCCAGGTTTTTAATTAACTCACTACAACCCTGCTTCGCTATGATATTTGTCGCTGACTATTACCAATGTGCTATTGTGAAAATGATTGTTGAGAGGTCTCCACTTAAATGAAATAGATTCACTGTTGCTATCGAAGTCATTCCAAAGGATAGGTTTAACAGAGCAAATTAAATGTAACCATACTTTATCACTTATACTGTTTATATCATCAATGATGCTATTTAGGCCTATATAGCATTTGCAAAGTCATCAACAGCTATTGTTTCAATTATCCCAGAATTAAACTAAAATGCAATACAACAGGCTTAAGGTTTCAAGATCTGGTTGATTTCAAAATGTATATTTAGTGATACTGAATTGTGTTTGGTTGTCAACGCAACCAAAAATCAAAGTTAAAGAATAGGACTAAATCAAATCAAACTTCATTTAAAGTGCATTTAAAGTTTGATTTGATTTAATCCTATTCTTTAATTTAGATTTTTGGTTGAGATGAAGATGTGAATCCAACATATCAATTAATAATTAGACAAACTGGAATTAAAGCCAGACTAAGTCAGTGGCACAGACGGAACTATCCAAGCAGAAGATAAATCTCCTTCAAATGTTGATATTTGGTTGCATTGTAAACCAAATACAATTCAATATCACTTTTGAAATACAATAAATAGCCTACTAGCTTGTTTAGTTAAGAAATTTTATTTTGGATGCATGTCTCCAACTCAACCTATAATACAATCCAAAGAATGGGATTAAGGCAGTGACTGAGATGGAACTATCCAAGCAGTAGATACATCTCCTATAAATGTTGATATTTGGGTTTGTTTTCAACCAAACACAATTCAATATTACTTTTGTAATACAGTAAACAGCCTAAAGTTAAGGTTATTTTACAAACTAATGTGTGTATGTGACCAATACGATTTGATATGATGTAACATTCAACCTTAAAATGAGTAACACATCCATGGCCACATTGAGGTTACTGGAACTATCTTTATTCTTATATAAGATAGCATGCATAGGTTGTTGCAGGCCTGTGGAGATCTTCCCAATTGCTGTAATAATCTGCACAGTATCTCGAATGCCATTGATCACTTGCACAATGTAGGCCTACTTTTAATGTCATCTCAACTGCAATCCAGGTTATTTAGTTCTGCTATTAGATGGCTCACAGTGACAACACATGAATCTGTTGTATAAGTAAACAAAATATCTAACGTATTCCCATTTTAACTTTGCTGTGCTTTGAAATGGTTGAAACGCAATGATAGACATTTGGGTGACAACTAAACCAAAAATCTGACCTTGTCTTTTCTATTGGAATTTGGTTGTGCTTTTAGATTGTTGAAAACATAGTGACAACACATTGGAAATTCAACAAACCTTTTGCTGTTTTTTTGAGTGGGAAAATATAGGTTGTAATCTCATTTATCAACGTCTCAAACAAATATTACCCAATATCCGTAAACAGCGTGGTGTGCCCAGAGGGCTGTGTCATGACTGTCCTGTGAGGGTCAGAATGGGTCAGATTGGTGGGGGAGAATAGTCAGTAGGGAGATTTTGAAAACGAATGTCATATTGTTTTTCATTTTGTGATGTCAGTAAAAATTGTACGGACAAAATACTGTAATTTGGGAAGGATACCCCCTTTATCTGTGAAGTTTCCATCCAATACGTTGTCTATGTGATATGACTATTTATGGAAGTATTTATGTTAAGATAGGAATGTGATTTTAGGAGTCATAAGGGGATAACTTTTAATCATATCCTTTGCACATTAAGTAGCCACTCCCCGAGTGAGGTCAGAAGAGCGTGTCAGTGTGATGGAACTGTCCTTTTCAACCAGAGTGCTTAAAAGGACTGGCTAAGAATTAACATATAAGACCAGAACATTGCCAGGTTGCTGCTGTGTGTGTAAAGTGTTCTGGATCCTGAACCTTGAATAATCAACACGAGGTGTAGGCTAGAAACTCAGTCAGATGTTGAGAAAAGCGAATTGAAGTGGGACCATCATACTACGCTGTAAACCATCCCATCCTACTATGCGTCTCAAATCACTGTATGTTCCTAATCTCATCACCGAGGGGAACCGTTGACGCAGCTGGCTAACCATCACCCTAGGAGCATCGTCCAGAGTGAAAAGACGTAAGTATCACGTTTTAGGACAGACCCAGATGCGGACAGTGTCAAAGTAACAAAAGTTTATTACTAGAACAGGGGGCAGGCAAATGACAGGTCAAGGGCAGGCAGAGGTCAGTAATCCAGATCATAGTCTAAAAGGTACAGAACGACAGGCAGTCTCAGGGTCAGGGCAGGCAGAGGTCAATAATCCAGTGTGGTAGGGCAAGGTACAGGATGGCAGGCAGGCTCAGGAGCAGGCAGAATGGTCAAAACCAGGAAAACTAGAAAACAGGAACTATAGAAAAGACAGGAGCAATGGGGAAAACGCTGGTAGGCTTGACAAACAAAACGAACTGGCAACAGACAAACAGAGAACACAGGTATAAATACACAGGGGATAATGAGGGGAGATGGGAGACACCTGGAGGTAGGTGGAGACAAGCACAAAGATAAGTGAAACAGATCAGGGTGTGACAGTAAGAAGATGGAAAAGGTGGGAACCCCCCTTTTTGACACCCGAGCCTTACTAGCGTGCCGCTGAAAGGCCAAACCAACATTCTTCCGAAGGAGGGCTCATTCCGACAGAGAAACGGCGAACGACATTAACGGCATTAACACGTAAATACATTCATGATTTCTTATTCCAAACTGGCGGCGTTCGTGTTCTAGAATGTATCAATGATAAGTGTCCTTTTTCTCTCTCTCTCTCTCTCTCTCTCTCTCTCTCTCTCTCTCTCTCTCTCTCTCTCTCTCTCTCTCTCTCTCTCCTCCCCACCCCTCTTAATTTGTTGTGTATAAGCTGCCATATTTTGTCAGTCCACTAGCGACTTTTCTTCTCATGTATTATGTGTGTATGTTTTCCTGTTTTCTACATTTTAATTAGCTAGTAAATAAATAATCAAACTAATTGGTGTGGTACTGAATCATGAGTAAGGTTGTTTTTTTGCAGATGCATGAGGTTACGAATTAGGATATGATTAGAGGTAATGATTATAGATGAAATAGGTAAAGACCTTATAGAGTTTAATTCGGGAGATGGTAACTCTCTAAACAACTTCTTCCGTGGTGCCCCAAATCCTAATGAGTTAATTGTTACATGATTAATTTAATCGGGTAACAATTAAACATAGTTAGTGGATTAAATAAATAACAGTCATCAGATTAATGAATGTAAAGTCACGACAGCTGTCTGTACTTTTCTGTTAGGGAATCAGATGTAGCTTAGTCTGTGAAAGGTCTGTTGTTGCCACTTGCCTTATATATTTTTATAAACCTCCATCACTTCCTGCTTATGGCAGAATTTATGATTTATGTTAATTAACCTATTTGTGTTATTCCCTTAGCCTCTTAGCATGGCTCCATCAAAACATAAAAAGTAACTGAAATAGCATTGTTCTTCTACATAGAATGAATTGTATGCTGATATTGTAACTCCACCACTGCTTATGTATTGCCTTTATTTAACTTAGAGGCAGATAGGAGCTGTTGTCTTCTGGGAACTATAGTAGCTATTACTGTATGTGCTCCCGTCAGGACATGCAGTCAATTTGAAGTTGGGGCGACATAAAGACCACCTCCGACCCAGTTGGGGTGACTGGGCCCAATGGCCCTGTCTAGAGTTGAAGTGGAGCTACGAGGGGTGTCAGACCCTTGAGGGAGGTATGGCCTTCTGATCTCAGTGCCGACTCCAGAGTCTGTGGAAGTAGTATCTAACTTCCCTCCCTCAAACCCAGTGCAGAGTAGGCCTACCACATAGCCTCTGGGGAGGAAGTGGCAGAAGATGATGCCATAGCTGGAGACTAGAATAGAAGTGGCCTGGAGGGTGGTGCTCTGTTCATGCCTGAAGATATAGATGGGGATGAAACACACCCACACAAAGAGGTACATTAGTATGCTAAAGCTAATGTAGCCTGTTTCGCTGAACTCTGTGGGACTTTCCTGCATTCAAAGGCCAAGAGGAAGCGGACCAAGGCAAGCAGAGCTTTACCCCGACCTATGAATTTGGGGCCCACATCACACTGGTGTTGGATCTGCATACTCTGTGGGGATGTTGTGTTGCCTACCTTGGGAGAGTCAACGATCATCAAGAGGGTGCAAATTACCCCCTGGACAGCAGTGACGAGTGATGATTACTGGAGACTTGCAATGAAGGCGCTCCTGTTTCTCTCGATCGAAGGCGGGAAAGGCCAGAAACGTGCGGAAGGCCTTGACTAGAATGCAGGAGACACACAGTGTGAAGCCCAAGCCGTACATGGTCTGGCGAGCTCCACCGAGTTGGAGGCTCGGTTTGCCTATGAAACAAGTAACGCTCACAAAACTTACTGATAGCCCAGCCGACAACTTCAGCTCTTTTCATGGGCAGATATTCTTTGTGCACTAAGAAAATAATAAAGATGATAAACAGTAGCACCACCTCAAACATTTGCCGAAGACACCAGGGCAATGGGATGACCGTCGTTCCACCTGGCTTGCAATGGGTCCACTCCTTAAGGGACCAAGTGCCATTTGGACACTTGAAACAGTCGTGCTGATCTATGAGAAGCAGGGAAACATGGTAAGATATTATACTTGCCACTGTTAGGATACATTTTCATATTCAGGTGTGAAGTGCATAAAAGAGATATGAGATTAGACAACGTACAGTCAAATAATATGACAGGTTTAATAGAAGCATTGGAGCAATAAAGTACATAGGACAAAATGAACTAAAGAAGAAATGTCTTGACGCCCTGCTGTCAGTGAAGGTCCCTTCTACACATGGGGTGCAGTTGTAGCAGCAGGACACATTGAAAACTTTCTTCACAAAACTGGCAAAAAGGTGGAATAATATGTTCTGTTTCAACTTACATTTTTTCACCTGATATGTGGTATTTCCCCCTTACTTTGAATGTTCTCCATCTTTTCCCCACAATGTCAATTCATAACCACCCTGCATCCCACTGCTGGTTTGCTTCTGAAGCTAAGCAGGGTTGGTCCTGGTCAGTCCCTGGATGGGAGACCACATGCTGCTGGAAGTGGTGTTGGAGGGCCAGTTTGAGGTACTCTTTCCTCTGGTCTAAAAAATATTCCAGTGCCCCAGGGCAGTGACACTGCCCTGTGTAGGGTGCTGTCTTTCAGATGGGATGTTAAACAGGTGTCCTGACTCTCTGTGGTCATTAAAGATCCCATGGCACTTATCGTAAGAGTAGGGGTGTTAACCCCTGTGTCCTGGCTAAATTCCCAAGCTGGTAAAAAAAATTAAAGTAACCATCCACAGTAGCCTAGTGGTTAGAGCATTGGGCCAGTAACTGAAAGGTTGCTGGATTGAATCCCTCAGCTGGCAAGGTAAAAATCTGTTGTTCTGCTTCTGAGCAGTTAACCCACTGTTCCCTGGGCGCTGAAGATGTTGATTAAGACAGTTGCCTGCACCTATCTGATTCAGAGGGGTTGGGTTAAATGTGCAAGGTGCATTCAGTTGTACAACTGACTAGGTATCATGTTTGTCGAAGGTGTACCCTGTGAGAAAGACCTGATCGTGATGGAGAGCCATGTGAGTGAGAGAGCAGCACTCACAGAGAAGGGCACAATGCAGCACTCTGGGCCAAGGGCACTGGCCGCAAAAGGCATACATCTTTTTTATGGTGCATTACGGCCACACAAAGGGGATGCCGCCATGAAATTTGAGACATTATCAAGTGCTAGTCAAAATGTGAACGAGAGACTGTTAAAGTGTGTACAGCCTGTCCAAAAAACAAAGCAGATCTCATCTCTTTCAAGCGACTTTTTTCAAATCATCATTTGGAGTCGCATCATGCAGCCTTACAAAGTATTAAAAATCAAAACGTATAGCCCAATGTTTGTAGAACTAAAGTTCCATTAATAACTCTAAATGAAGTATATAGGAGTACCTATTCGTTGTTAACTGTTCAACACATAATCACTCCCTCAAATCGTTTAGAGAAAATACCCTTTCTATTTTATTCAGCTTTGTTCAATTCTATTCTTCATACTATAAAATAATATTAAATAATGCCACGGAATTCTAAGCAAATCTTGTCTGCTAAATGAACTATTGTAGCCCACAGCCATTTGGCATAGCCAGATCAGGATCTAACATAAGGACAACTAAGAGTATGCCATTCTGTTCTTCTAAAATAGACTACATTTTCTTCATATAATGCTTCTTTAGACCTGTCTAAAATAAAAATAAAAATTATTTTGAAGGTGTAGGCTATGTTACATGGATTTATAATAAAAAAAATGTATGTACATGTTCCAAAGGTCTGCATCAGTGGCTTGTGGAAGCCAGGAGATGCTAAATGTGTTTATGTTAATTACCTTGAGACGGACAGTTATTTGCTTCACAATCACCGGCTGACTACATTTTGTGACCGCCACAGCCATAGCCATGATGGCTACATCATGTTATGTACAGTACATGTTTGTGATAGTTTTTCAGCATAAAAAAATACACGGAATGGAGCTAAGCACAGGCAAAATCCTAGAGGAAAACCTGGTTCAGTCTGATTTCCACCAGATCTATGATCAACAACCAATTTGACAGAGTTTGAAGAATTTTATAAAGAATAATACAATAATTGGCAAATGTTGCACATTCCAGGTGGAAAGCTCTTAGAGACTTACCCAGAAAGACTCACAGCAGTAATCGCTGCCAAAGGTGCTTCTACAAAGTATTGACTCAGTGGTGTGAATACTTATGTAAATTAGATACTTCTGTATTTCATTTTCAATAAATTAGCAAACATTTCTAAATCCTTTTTTTTCTCGCACTTTGTCATTATGGGGTATTGTGTGTAGATGAGTGAGAGGGAAAAAACGATTTCATCCATTTTGTATTCAGTCTGTAACACAACAAAATGTGTAATAAGTGAAGGGGTGTAAATACTTCCTTGTTACAATATGTCCTGAACAAAGTTGTGTGAAGTATACTTAATCTAGAGGCGAAAGAAACGCACACCAATTTAGGCGAGGTGCTGGCTAGCGGAGTAGATCACTTGAAAAATTTAAGGAGATAATCTGATCTTTATAGGAAACCTACTGATCGTAACAGTTTGTTGAGGGCTGATAATTGTCACCCGCTTCCCTTGAAAAACAGTTTGCCCTACAGCCAATTCTGTCGAATCAAAAGAATTTGCAAAAAACTATCAGATTTCGACAGATATGGCTCAGACACAAAGAAAATTCAAGGAGAGGGGGTTCAAAAATGGTCAGATTAATACTGCCATTGAGAAAATTCAAAACAAACCGAGACATGATCTTTTTCAAGGACAGTCTTGCAAAAAGAACCATTCTTGCGTTCTAACTACCCGCTATTCAAAGTGCTCTGAACAAATTATGGGAATCGTTCACAAACATTGGCACATTCTAAGCTCCGATGACAGTATCGGTTATGTGTTTTCGGACCCTCCCTTGGTTGTATTCTCGCGGGAAAGAAATCTCAGAGATCAATTGGTAAAATCTGATTTATCAACCCAAGATATCTCTGCACAACGTCTATTTGCGTCCCTACTGGATGGAAACTACAAGTTGTGCTCAATGCCATGGCACTTTAAATGTAGATCCTTTAAACACCCTCAAACAGGGAAACAGACCCCAATCAAAGGTGTAATCACGTGCTCCACTAAGGCAGTTATTTATCTTATAACTTGTTCTTGTGGTAAAAAATTGTGGGTAAAACAAAGTGTGAATTAAAAGTATGAATCTCGGGGGCATCGTAGCACCATTTTAACGATGTATGCTGAGAGTCGGGAAGCAAGTTCAGGGAGTGAATACATTTAATCAATAAATGGTCACAAGAAACAAACAGCGCACCGACATTTAACAGGAACAGAAATAATAACGCCTGGGGAAGGAACCAAAGGGTGTGACATACAGTATATAGGGAAGGTAATCAAGGAGGTGATGGAGTCCAGGTGAGTGCCATGAGGTGCTGGTGCGCGTGATGATGATGACAGGTGTGCGGGATAATGAGCAGCCTGATGACCTAGAGGCCGGATAGGGAGCACACCCAGTACCCCCTCCCCGATGCGCGGCTCCAGCCGCAGGACGCCGACCAAAGGGACGATCCCGGGGATCAGGAGCGGACTGGTCACCTCTGCTGAGGTGTCAATCAGGCTCATACCGCTCAGGAAGGAGACGCGTTCTGTCTACTAGAGATTAACGTATTTTGGTGTGAAAAGTGCAAATCAATCCCAGAACAACAGCAAAGGACCTTGTGAAGATGCTGGAGGAAACAGGTACAAAAATATCTATATCCACAGTAAAATGAGTCCTATATCGACATAACCTGAAAGGCCGCTCAGCAAGGAAGAAGCCACTGCTCCAAAACCGACATAAGAAAGCCAGACTTCGGTTTGCAACTGCACATGGGGACAAAGATCATACTTTTTTAGAGAAATGTCCTCTGGTCTGACTCAGTTACACCAGCTCTGTCAGGAGGAATGGGCCAAAATTCACTCAACTTATTGTGGGAAGCTTGTGGAAGGCTACCCGAAACGTTTGACCGAAGTTAAACAATTTAAAGGCAATGCTACCAAATACTAATTGAGTGTATGTAAACTTCTGACCCACTGGGAATGTGATGAAAGAACTAAAAGCTGAAATAAATCATTCTCTCTACTATTATTCTGACATTTCACATTCTTAAAATAAAGTGGTGATCCTAACTGACCTAAGATGGAATTTTTGAGTCGAATGTGTTTATTTTTGGCAACATACTATCTAAAAATGAATGAGTCAACTTGACTTTATAGAATGTACAGCAGAAAAAAATTGTGACAGAATTGCTGCAGTAAAAGCTTTATTAGCAACAAGAAATTGCTGCCAGTGATCAACAACACATCCAACATACATGGCCTTTGGTTCCAAATGTGTACAAATAAAACAATTACAGTAAAAAAGGCACAGAAGGGGAAAAAACACAAAAAAATGAAGTCATGTTCTAATCTATACGATCTTCAGCATTTGGCCACATGTTCTTGTCCACATCACATCTTATGTCGTCTCTCGCCATGCACCTTGGATAGAAACGCTTGGCATGTCTTATCCATCCCTGGTAGTCTTCAGCTGAGATGTCTCTGCAGCTGGCATCTGTTGCATCCAGGAGGGACATTTGCTCATGTTGCCGATGATCATACACTTTCCACCTCCAGGCAGAAAACAATTCCTCAATGGGGTTGAGGAAAGGCGAGTATGGGGGAAGGAAAAGACAAACCATTCTTCGATGGGCTGCAAACCAGTTTGTGATTGCATGTGAATGGTGGAATGCTACATTGTCCCATGCAATCACAAACGTCCTCATGTTTCCTCCCACCTGTTCCCTTTCTGCTTCTGGCACCAGTTGTTGGTGGAGGTCATCTAAAAACAAAAGAAGGTGCTCAGTGTTGTGTGGATCAATCTGGCATTTCTGCAGGACGAAACCAGCACTCGAGATTGCAGCACACATTGTGATATTTGCTCCTCTCTGACCCGACACATCAACGGTGGCCCTTTTCCTGATGACGTTTCTTCCCCGCCGACGTGTTTTTGCCAGGTTAAACCCTGCCTCGTCTACATAAATGATTTAATGTGGGGTCTGATTAGCCTCCAACTCCATGACTCTCTGAAAGAAGTCAAACACAGTATGTGTAAATGCTTTTCAGTATGTCCTACTGAATGTACTGTAACCCATGTTTACATGTAGAGTAGCATAGTGTAAAACTCACTATAGAACAAGACATATTGGATAGACACCATACCTGGATGTATTGGTGCCGGAGTTCCTTGACCCGCTCACTGTTCCTTTCAAAAGGAACTGTGTATAACTGTTTCATTCAAACTGTGTTTGGTCAGAGTCTGAGCAATAGTAGTCAGGCTGATGCTTTCCACATTGTGAAATACCAGGTTGTCCTCTACAATTCTGGTCTAAATTTTTCTCTGTTTTATTGCATTGTCAGCAATGACCAATCCTACAATGGCATGCTCTCGGTCTTCACTGAGGAGCTTTCCTCTTCCCTGAGAGGGAGGAAGAGGTTGCGTCCTTTAGAGGAACAAAAATACTACATATGTATTTGCATTGGGACTGGTGGCCTACAGTTACTGTGGGACATAGCAACAGTAATGATAGAAGAAGCCCTTGTGAAAAGCATTACTTACCTGTTGGTTTGTTGAAAATTCCAGATAATGGAAGCCACGGTTGACCGTCTGAGATTAGGCTGGACTCTTTCACTAGCCTCTCTCAGTGATAGACCATGGTTTATCACATGGTCTATGATGGTGGCTCTTATTTCATCAGTGACAACAGCTCTTACTCGCCTTTGAACACCACCACACATTCTTACTCCTCTCCCCCTACCTCTCCTTCTTCATTGTCCTGGTCCAACTACTCATCTCCCTGGTCCAGCTACTCCTCTGCCTGGTCCAACTACTCCTCTGCCTGGTCCAGCTAATCCTCTGCCTGGTCCAACTACTCCTCTGCCTGGTCCAACTACTCCTCTGCCTGGTCCAACTACTCCTCTGCCTGGTCCAACTACTCCTCTGCCTGGTCCAACTACTCCTCTGCCTGGTCCAACTACTCCTTTTCCTGGTCCAACTACTCCTCTCCCTGGTCCAACTACTCCTCTCCCTGGTCCAGCTACTCCTTTTCCTGGTCCAGCTACTCCTCTGCCTGGTCCAGCTACTCCTTTTCCTGGTCCAGCTACTCCTCTGCCTGGTCCAGCTACTCCTCTGCCTGGTCCAGCTACTCCTCTGCCTGGTCCAACTACTCCTCTGCCTGGTCCAACTACTCCTCTGCTTGGTCCAACTACTCCTCTGCCTGGTCCAGCTACTCCTCTGCCTGGTCCAGCTACTCCTCTGCCTGGTCCAGCTACTCCTCTTCCTGGTCCAACTACTCCTCTGC
Source organism: Salvelinus namaycush (assembly GCF_016432855.1). Classification (NCBI taxonomy): domain Eukaryota; kingdom Metazoa; phylum Chordata; class Actinopteri; order Salmoniformes; family Salmonidae; genus Salvelinus; species Salvelinus namaycush. The sequence goes on from NC_052335.1 coordinate 9,274,529, forward strand.
CTGGTCCAACTACTCCTCTGCCTGGTCCAACTACTCCTCTGCCTGGTCCAGCTACTCCTCTACCTGGTCCAGCTACTCCTCTGTCTGGTCCAGCTACTCCTCTCCTTTGACCAGACATAATTTCTTCTCTCTCTGCTCCTCTGTGTTGTTCTGTATCCACATTAAACAAAATCAGTCCAAAGAGTCTCCTTTTTACTGTGTATGTCCTTGTAATTGAAAGAACTTCAACACCTGGCTATGTCTCCGATTGAGATTGGAATCAGCTGTGGTTGGTCTATTTTACACAATTTACAGTAAATCAGCTATTTCTCAATCTGTTCATTCCAAAAAATGCTTATCAGCTATTTCAATATAGCTTTCGAGCTGCTGTTGTTGCAGAAGTAGAGGCTTTATACTATATTTAAGGTTTTGAACATTAGGTCTTCATTTCTGGCATGCTGTGTGCAAGCATTTTTAAATAAGACAAGAAAGATCCATCATTTTGGAATTAGGTGAGCTTGTATGTAAAGAAAATGTAAGCATTTTAGAAACGTGTTAATTGACTGGATATTCTGTGAAAACAACATGACTTGTGTTAATCGTATGGTCCACAACAGACGGATGTTGTGCTAATTGGGTTGAGCGTTTTGAAAATGTGACTACAGATTGGATGTTATCGATTGTAAAGGCACTCAATTTAAAATGGCTGTTTTCAGTAAATGTTGATCAATGTTGCCATCAAAAGGTTGTATGGACCTCTACATGTGTATTCTTCAACAAAGATTCTTCACATCTTTAAAGTGGACACATGGCTCCACCTGGTGGTCTAATTGACAGTTTGTCTGTTTGTAATAATATGTTGTCACTGTCAGCAGTTTCCTCAGTAGACAAGGCTACATGAAGTAAGTATGGGAGAGTGGGGTAAGTGAAGCCACAGCATAACTTGAGCCACCCCTTGTCTTTAGGAAACCATACACAAAATGAATAATTTGACCAAATAGTTAGGAAGAGGTCATCATTTCATGGAGTCTGTAATAGAAGAAACCAAATGAAAAAAGTGGTAAGCAAGTTAAGTATAAAAAAACTGTTTTTCACCAAGTCAAATTCATTTCTTGTGTTAGAGGTTTCAGTATCTAAACCAAAATAGATCATTTTAAGATTGTGCTATACATCAATTGGTGTCTCTAACTTCAACATGAGGTCGTAAACCTAGCATGAAGTGCATCCTTGTACCTGTGTGGGCTAATATAGTAATAATGTTTTCCTTGGGGCCTGTGTTAAAAGATGCAATGATTAAAATACTAAAAAGTGATTGTGATTGTGTTGAATGGTGTTTGGGAAATAAAGATAGAGGTAATATTTAATTCAGTACAGAAATTGGTAGGCGGCTCAACTTACCCTGTCCCACGGCTCAACTTGTGCCAAGAGACCACTTCTTTTTAGACAAGCTATGTTTTCAAAACGGCAATGTTTACATGAATTCGGATTATTTCCAGGGATACACAACATCCTGAAATTTATGTAGATATATTTCTTAGAAAGAATACAATATTTCCCTTGATGGAGTGATGTTACATGTAAAAGAAAATGTCTCAACTTACCCCACTCTCCCTTAAGTAGCCTTGCCCAGAAAGGCTCATAGAAGCAGGAGCCCATCTCCTGTTTCTGTAGCGTGGCAGCTTGATGTACAAGTACACGCCCTGGACAAGACAGTAGGCTATCGCATGGCCTTACCTCCAATCCATCTCCTTGATGCTGAGTGCCGAGCAGAGACGCATCAGGTCCCATTTTTTAGTCTTTGGTATGACTCGACTGGGGAACAAACTCCCCAACCTTTCAATCTCAAGGTGAACCCTCAAACCACTGAGTTGGCGAGGCTACATGGTACCACCAATTGCTATTGTCCACCTTGCAAAAGAGGTTTCTAACCTCAAATGTCTTTTCTTGGTTATATAAAGGTTATTTTAAAAAAGAGGATAAATTCAAACCACAGGTTTTCAATAAGGTTTAAGTCTGGAGACAGAGATGGCCATTGCAAAATGTTGATTTTGTGGTCATAGGACCGGTTCCAATCCAAGTGCCAATGCCGTCTATTAAACTCTAGGCGATGCTATTGTCAGATGACATGGCAATAGAGCTCTTTGGCCACGCGCACCAGTGGTGGGTTTGGCGTCGAAAACAGAAGCATATGGCAGAAAAGTAACTCATACCTACGGTAACATTAGGTGGTTGCATATTTGATGTTATGGGGCTATTTTGCTTACCCTGGTCCTGTGGCCCTTGTTAAGGTCAACAGCATCATGAGCTTTACCAAGTACCAGGACATTTTAGCCCGAAACCTGGTTGCCTCTGCCAGGGTGCCAATACATTTGACATATCTTTTTTCGATTTATTCTATTACTTGTTAAACAAAATCTCTTTCTCGAGCAATTGTATTAATAAAATATAACCTCCTCAGCAGCTGGAGCAGGTGAATGCAAGGCTGAGAGATTCACCAGCTAAAGGAAACCCTCAAGCATTTTCCTATCAGAGTTGTGTTTCCATCAAATTGACTTGTTGCAGATACAAGTCTGTTCTTAAATACATAGGGTACTGATGTTTTTTGTCACTTAAAATGTTGTGTAGGCTTAGCGAATGTGCCCACTCTGATATTGGCATGTGCGCTCTAGCCAACAGCTTGCAGATACAGGTGCAGCTATAGCATAATACATGATGAGATTATTACGGACAAAAGTGCTAGATTATTTTTATCGATCGTCATGTCACCAGAATAAGACCCTCGATATGTATTGAAAGAAGCGTCAACCTCATCACTGTGCACTTTTACCACTCTGTGAAGTTCATAACTTATTTAAGCCGTAGCCTAATAAACTGCATGCTTTCCCATGATGTGGTGACTTTTTTTTCAGACATGTAGGCTACTTGGTTGATGATCGGCAACAGACAGCTCATTCAGCATCAGAAGCACAATGATGCACCTGTCCTTTCTGCTGCCTATCAGCTATTCTTATTTGTTCTTGTCGATTCATGTAAAAATTGGTATGCAGCTTTGAATGTTCTTATGTGTGGTATGATTGGTAGTTAGCCTATTGCAGATCTGGACCTGGCGTTAGGGCTGGAAAATGCCAGTGTATCAGTTTTTGCATGATGAAATTGCAAACTAGTGTGTGTTTGACATACCAACTACTGACTACTGTCTTTGTTTGACTTACCTGTAAAGGCTCAGCTAGGTTGTTAAATGTTCTTCTTCAATAAGATAATTCTGACATGTAAAAAATGTATCAGATAGACCTACTAGGCCGACATATAGGCTTAGCCAGCTAGTTGGCTAGCTGCTAGCTAGTAGCCTACGCCAAATCAATTCAGACCTACTACCTATTTAAACTGAACTATATCAGACACATCTGAAACACAATGTAAAATATACCACAATAAATCGCTAGCTATCTGCAGTAGCCTAGGTTTGTTTGCATACACTTCTTATGACTGGCAGCCTGGTGCAAGCAGCTGTGTTGTCCAACATTTGTGACACCCTTATTAAAGATTTGTAAAAAATTATGTATGAAATAAATGAAATAAATAACACAAATACAGGGCTACAATACATTCGGAAAGTATTCAGACCCCTTCACTTTTTCCACATTTTGTTACATTACAGCCTTATTCCAAAATCATTTGCTGGTGTGGTCCAAGTATGGGTTTAAGGATTTAAAAAAAATATATCTGAAAGTGTCTCTTTTCCAAGCTTTAAAGGATAAACATTCACATGCAACACCATGGGCCAGAAAAGGTTGAATACATGGGCCATGCTGTCAATGCAGCATGACTTCCTCCAGAGAATACCACACTTGGATGACAAAGTTTGATGACAAAGTTTGCCCACAAGAAGGACCGCCGTGCCACTTTCCTGTTCAAGTGAGCACAGCACAACAATGGTGCAGACCAAAAATATGTATTGTATGCGGCTGCATAAATGATGTAATATGCCAGGATATGTATACTGTAGCTAAGAAAGTAATACTAAGGGTATGTTGAGTAGTAAGCTGTTAGTAGCCCATGAGTCTCACCTTAAGAGTTTGGTCCCCCTCTCCCCCACAGAACTTAGCCTACTGTTCAGACTTGGTGGTGCACATGTAGCCTATAACCTGTTTTAGAGAAATGTAATCATTGAATATTGTAAGAGCATTCCTTGTCTGCCTATATGCCCCCTTTACGCATACTACGGTTCTGACTTGGTATACAGGGAGAACACTGTAAGAACGGCCCATATTCTGAATTCTGTCGCTGTACATTTCAAAAGTGCTGAACAAATAGTTATATTGACCATGTCTGTCCTAGCTCGCTCATTAATGTCTTAATCGAAATTACGGATTGCCTCTTATCCGCTTGTCATCCCCTTATGTCATAGTTTGTACATCTCAATTGTCAGTAGAAACCACATTTGTTTAAGCAAGTCAGCCATATCAGCTATATATTTTTTTAGAGGCAGTAAATGAGGCTGAATGAACTGTTTCTCTGCCCGACAAGGCTCCACTGATAGCCAGGTGTAGCAGTGGTAAGGTGTTGGGACTGCTGTTGGGACTCTGCTGTTGGGACAGCTTTATATAGGCCCTAACAGTTTGTGGGTGCCATTTGTCACCCTTATAGTGCAATTCAAGTTTTGTTTAGTGCTGTGTAGTGTAGTTGCTTTACTGGCATGCAATCCCCATTTTTTTTTGAGTGGGCCCCACCAAGACTTACATGCTAAAATCTCCACTATAGCTAACTAACTAACATTACTTGGCCCTTTATAACTAACCTGGTGAAAAGCTAGCAAGTTTGAGCGATGGTCAGGTAATGTTAGATAGTCACACAGCTTTTACTTTGAAAACTACTAGCACATGTATCCTGTTGCAGCCCCTCCTCTCCATGCCCACACCCTGCAGCTGTTCAAAATGTGATTTTATTAGATTTTACTAGTTTCGGAAGTCTTTGCACATATGCCAAGAGCATGCTTGGCATACGACACAGAGTACCAAGTGTGGAATGTTAGCATAAAACAGGTCTGGATGTCAGGCTTTACACAGGTATTCAAATTAATTTCACAAAGGTTTAGTGCTTACCAGCTATTAGGTGATATCAGATATGTTTGTTTAGTAGATCTTCTTGGCAGTCATTCTCCATATGCTTAGAGATGAAGGTTTTTCAAGGTCAGGTAAGGGCAAAATGAATGCTCATTGGCTGTGGCTAAGACCTTGCCCCTCCCCTAATTTCCTCTGAAGCGAAATGAGAATGCTTCCTGTTTCTGTTGCTGTAAGAGGGTCTGTCGAGTGTTTCTTCCTTTTCAAACTTAAACAATAGCTATATACAGCTTCCACTGTTTCAAATGTATTTACTTGAACAGATTACTACCAAAGTGACAGATACAAAACTCATACAGGTGCACAGTTCTCACTGGGAGTGTGTTTGAATTAACCCGCAAAGCAAGAATAATCACCAAGCAACTCCGAATACTGTGACAAGGACAACCTGTTGACTGGTGAGTCGTTATCTTTCTGTCTTTAATTATATAAATCATTCAACTACAGACTTAAACTAAGACTAAGGTTTGCTATGCAAACTTGGTTTCTTAGTTTCATATGTCTGTTGTAAATAGGAAGGGAGAGGATCCTCTTTGAGGTTCATAATGTCAGAGTGAGTGCAGTTTTGAAAGTAAAAAAATCAAAAACACGTATTGTCGTTTAATGTATTGGCTAACCCTCAGGTCGAGTCTGGTTTAATGTTTTTACACAAAAGAGCACAGCATAAAGCAACACAAAGTAGAACTGCAGGTTAGTACTATTAGTAAAGCAAAAGTGTAAACATTAAAGCACAACTCACCCACCATTGTAAAAATCCCATTAACTTGTGTTGTACTGAGAACAAAAGTTAACTATTAACCTAGACACAAAACTGAGGTGGTGGGTATATAGTGAAAGAGTGAGCCATGAGCACATTTCCTTATTGGAAGGAGGAGGTTTACACCCCAGTTATTGGCTTCATAGGTGGTTGTCTTTCAGATACAGGATGAAAGTATGGAAAAAAGTAGAATAGGTACTTTTGAAGATAGTCTGACTAGTTGGTTCAACTTCGCTTACAGTTCCTGGCTTTCTGCCTTTGTTGCATTTGCTATGTGTTCATACTTCCTGTACACAAAACAGGTTGTTAATAAATAAAACAAGATTGATCTGACTTAAAATAATAAGTTCTCTGTTTTTTGCAGGACCAAAAATGTCTTCTGGATTGGAACGTGTCATCCTGTTCTCGATTCTTGGTCTAGGAGTATTTCTGATGCTGTTTTTAATGTACAATAAATTAGCTCCATCTCGGATCGGCCCTCCCGAGCCTGCTTTGCCAGGTCCTTACTCAAAAAGACCTGAGAACAGGTCCTTGTCTAAACAGCCAGAGCCAGAAAAGCCCATCATGCTGTTGTGGTTCTGGCCTGAAAACCGCAGGTTTGATTTTAGTGATTGTGCCACTTTCTTCAACATTGATGGCTGCCACCTGACAGATGACAGGTCTCTGTACAACAAGGCAGACGGGGTGCTCATCTTTCACAAATCCATCAAACACGATTTATCCAACTTGCCTCCATCACCTCGACCACCATTCCAGAAGTGGATTTGGTATCACGTGGAATCACCTACAAATACAGCTAGGATACCTGGTCTAGAGAACCTTTTCAACTTGACCTTGAGTTATAGGGAGGACGCAGACATCCCTGTGCGTTGGCGCTTAACTGCAAGGAAAAGCCAGGGTGAGGACTTTGTGCTGCCCAAGAAGGATAAATTAGTTTGCTGGATTGTGAGTAACAAAGATCCTGCAACTGGAACAGGGGTACGGAATAACTATTACAAAGAACTTGCCAAACATATTAAAGTGGAACTCTTTGGCAAGGCCTATGCAAGGTTCTTGAAATATGAGGACTACTACTCAACACTCTCCAGCTGTAAGTTTTACCTCTCCTTTGAGAACTCAGTCCACAAAGACTACATCACAGAGAAGCTAAACGGACCACTTGCAGCAGGAACAGTGCCAGTAGTATTGGGCCCACCGAGACAGAACTATGAAGACTTTGTCCCAGGGGATTCCTTCATCCATATTAATGACTTTCCCGATGCAAAAGCCCTGGCTGAATTCCTCCTCAAGTTGGACAAGGATGATGAGGCATATCTGCGCTACTTTCAATGGCGTAGAAACTTCTATGCTCAGGAACATCTGCTTCAACTGAGTCAAGAGTTCATCCAATCTATTTGTTATGGATGTGACCATGTGGGAAAACATAAAGAATACAGGGTTGTTCACGACCTTTACAAGTGGTATTTTGTCTAATTAGTCACTTATGATTAGCTTTTATCATAATTTGCATGTCTATTATCTTCAATATACCAAAAAGGTATCTTGATTTATCCCACAGCACATAGGGAGTGCATACACCGCATCGAATGTTGATCTGCTGTTCTGCTGGCTCTCTTTTCAGAGGTGTTATGTACTCTCGGCCGACAGACACTACCGGTGTCTCCGTGCCTTATTATCAACGACTGCTCTGCTTATGTTTCACCTGGAAAATCCCTTTACAACTGTGTTATTGTACAGTGCATTCGGAAAGATTTCAGAACCCTTCACTTTTTCCACATTTTGTTACATAACAGCCTTATTCTAAAATGGATTTAAAAAAATCCCTATCAATCTACACACAATACTCCATAATGACAAAGCAAAAACGGATTTATGACATGTACAGAAGTATTCAGACCCTTTTCTCAGTACTTTGTTGAAGCACCTTTGGCAGCAATTACAGCCTCGAGTCTTCTTGGGTATGACGCTACAAGCTTGTATTTGTATTTGCGGAGTTTCTCCCATTCTTCTCTGCAGATCCTCTCAAGATCTGTCAGGTTAGATGGGGAGCGTCGCTGCACAGGTATTTTCAGGTCTCTTCAGAGATGTTCGATCAGGTTCAAGTCCAAGCTCTGGTTGGGCGACTCAAAGACATTCAGAGACTTGTCGTTGTTCTGTTGAAAGGTGAACCTTCGCCCCAGTCTGAGGTCCTGAGAGCTCTGGAGCAGGTTTTCATCAAGGATCTCTCTGTACTTTGCTCTGTTCATCTTTCCCTCAATCCTGACTAGTCTCCCAGTCCCTGCTACTGAAAAACATCCCCAAAGCATGATGCTGCCACCACCATTCTTCACCATAGGGATGGTATCGGCGTTGCCTGGTTTTCTCCAGATGTGACGCTTGTCATTCAGGCCACAAAGTTCAATCTTGGTTTCGTCAGACCAAAGAATCTTGTTTCTCATGGTCTGAGAGTCCTTTGTGTGCAAACTCCAAGCGGGCTGTCGTACTGAGGAATGGCTTCCGTCTGGCCAGTCTACTATAAAGGCCTGATTGGTGGAGTGCTGCAGAGATGGTTGTCCTTGTGGAAGGTTCTCCATCTCCACAGAGGAATTCTGGAGCTCTGTCAGACTGACCATCGGGTGCTTGGTCACCTCCCTGACCAAGGTCCTTCTCCCCTGATTGCTCAGTTTGGCCGAGCGGACAGCTCCAGGAAGAGTCTTGGTGGTTCCAAACTTCTTCCATTTAGGAATGATGGAGGCCACTGTGATATTGGGGACCTTCAATGCTGCAGACATGTTTTGGTACCCTTCCCCAGATCTGTGCCTCGACACAATCCTGTCTCGGAGCTCTACGGACAATTCCTCATGGCTTGGTTTTTGCTCTGACATGCACTGTCAACTGTGGGACCTTATATAGACAGGTGTGTGCTTTTCCAAATCATGTCCAATCAATACAGTTTACCACAGGTGGACTCCAGTCAAGTTGTAGAAACATTTCAAGGATGATCAATGGAAACAGGATACACCTGAGCTCCATTTTGATTCTCATCGCAAAGGGTCTGAAAACTTATGTAAATACGGTATTTCTGTTAAATATTTCATATACATTTGTAAAAATGTCTAAAAACCTGTTTTAGAATAAGGCTGTAAAGTGACAAAATGTGGAAAAAGTGAAAGGGTATGAATACATTCCGAATGCACTGTATATGGTTGTCTCTCCTAGCTACCATAAGATGAATGCACCAACTGTAAGTTGCTCTGGATAAGAATGTCTGCAAAATGACAACAATTTTAATTTCAAGTGCTAACTGTCTTTATTCCACTACTGGAGAAGCATGACTCAAATCACCTACTCATATTTCAAACATCCAGCGTGACAAAATATACATTTTATTTTATTCCATGCCTTACCATTAAGTGAATTATTGCCAATACATATCAACAAAGGGGTTTGCATTCGGTTTTGATATTTCATATTTACCAACTGAGAATTTATTAGTAAAACAAGCTTATATTTTGGGTTGGACGTTGAATCCTATTCCTGCTCTTTTAATCAATGGCATCAACATATTAGAAGACCAATGAACCGACTAATCAACCAACTCTTGTAAAACCGATGATAAATATGTGAAAAACCAACACATATCTTGGTCCATCTTAGAATGAAAAACAGTTTAAATTCAGTATGTATCTTCCACTTTGTCAAAATTGTGCATGGTATGTACAATGAGTGTACAAAACGTTATGGACGCCTGCTCTTTCCATGACAGACTGACCAGGTGAACAGGTGAAAGCTAATTATCACTTATTGATGTCACTTGTTAAATCCACCTCAATCCGTGTAGATGAAGGAGAGGATACAGGTTAAAGAAGGATGTTTAAGCATCGCGACAATTGTGACATGGATTGTGTATGTGTGCCATTCAGAGGGTGAATGAGAGAGACAAAATATTTAAGTACCTTTGAACTGGGTATGGTAGTAGGTGCCAGGCGCACCGGTTTGTGTCAAGAACTCCAACGCTGCTGGGTTTTTCACAACTGTTTCCCATGTGTATCAAAAGTAGTCCACCACCCAAAGGACATCCAGCCAACTTGACACAACTGTGGGAAGCATTGCAGTCAGCATGGGCTAGCAGCCCTGTGAAACGCTTTCGACACCTTGTAGAGTCCATGCCCCGACAAAATGAGGCTGTTCAGAGCGTAAAAAAGGGTCTGCAACTCAATATTAGAAAGGTGTTCTTAATGTTTTGTCCACTCAGTGTAAGTTTATCACTTTTTAACCAATCCAGTACATTTTAGTTGAAAATGAAAAATGTCAAAGAATTTAACTTCTGAACATTTTTATCAAACAAAGACAAACAGATCAATCGCACTTTTCAAGCCTGCTGAAGGCATTTGGTGACGGCATGGCAAACACCACCCCCGGCTCTACCAGGGGCATGCTTGAGGTGGCCTCCCACAGCTCCGGGAATGTCATGTTCTGTGGCCTTGCCGTTACATTTCTTGATTGCCCCTGCAACACAGAAAGAAACACATTTAGGTATATAATATACTCAAAGTAATGGATATGTAGCATCTATGGCCTCGGTTACACCCGGCACTTAAATGCGGCTTCTGTCATCCGGTTACTTCAAGCTGCATTAGATCTGAATGCACGAAAGTCACATTGTGCTTGCATTAGGTTCAGATCTGCCAGGATGGGCATTTGTTCGGAATCTGACAGTCTGGACACAATCAGACCACCGAATATGCATAAGCAATGTAAAGAGATGTTGGGGAAAATATAAATGTAACATGCAACAATTTCAAAGATTTTACTGAGTTACTGTTCATATAAGGAAATCAGTCAATTTAAATAAATTCATTTGGCCTGAATCTATGGATTTCACATGACTTGTGTTGTGTCTTTACTATGGATTAAATGATATATGACATGGTATTTTATCAAATCAATTCTCTGTAATTAACATTACCTGATTAAACTAATCATGTAAACGCAATTAACTAGGAAGTCGGGACACCACGGAAGAATGTTTATAGAGCTGTTGTCTTCCGAATAAACTCTTAAAGACCTGGTAATCTTTTATAGCAATAGCAGTCAATTATTAATCGTCACCTTGTTCAGTCTCATCTGAACATCTTAAAATTCCTGGTTATGTTCACAAACCATGGCTAACAAGTTGAATCAGCAATACAAAATTTGGTTTAATTATTTATTTAGTAAATACCAAAATAATCACACAGAATTACATATACACAGGATGGATCATGCATTGATTACTAATTGTGTCATAAAAGAAAACGTCCCTAGTGGACAAAATCGATATGACGGCTGGCTACACAAAGAAAGGGGGTTGGGTTTGAATGAAAGAGCAGGAGGACTGAGTAACAAAAGGATTGGGTCTCTATCGGACCTTATGAAGCTATGCTATCGTAACTACAGAATCTTATGCATTCTAAATAACCCCCCATTCGGAAAAGGAAAATGCAAGAAATATATTTACTCTGAGCTGCGCTTCGATAGATTGGTCGAAGATGGAAGGCTTGGTTGCACAGCAGAGATCTCCCTTGTCCTTTGAATAATATTTCTGGGCGGATACGTTGTAGTACCCTGTCGTTGTGTGGTAAAACGAATACGTTGTAGTACCCTGTCGTTGTGTGGTAAAACGAATATGTTGTAGTACCCTGTCGTTCTGAAGAGGGTCCGTCCTTTCCTAGGCCATGCACGTTTACAGCTGCTGCTGATAACTCGACATCTAGGATGTATCACTTCTTTAGTGAATAAGAGTTTAAAGTTCATACCACGTTGCCATACTAAACTCATGCTATATTCTGGCTCGTATAGTCAAAATTCATCCTTCCAGCGTGGCGATCGTCACCTCCACGTTGAAATTAGCCCTTTTAGTCCTCACGTCATCGGGAACACAATGTTACGTTCGTTAGGCTGTAGTCATTCAACCATTAGCAACTACAGCTCACGCTGGGGTTGGCTTAGTCGGCCGTGAATTGGTTCATGTAGAAAAGGGGTTGGTTCCAACCAATGCCTATTCATGTGGGCGTGGCCACTGAGTGAGCATATTTTATTTATGAATATAATTTTCTCATTTTAAAAACAAAAATTACATTTAATCTTTTCACAAATAGTTTAATATTTAAACATTTAAATTGCACAACAATTCCATGTGAATATGATAACTAGAATGTGTAGACTTTCCAAGATACAATTTATGTCGTCCTATCATCAGCAATAATATCTCATACGACAACTGATCTGACATCATATTCTTTAAGTACCAACGGATACTTTCAACTGGATGGATTACCTAAATATTGTTCCGTTCCCAACCTTTTGATGTTACCATACTCTCTCTATGTTAACAAAGGGCTTTCCAAGAGTCCATTCTATAGAGTAGAGAGAGAAAAGGGGGAAAGGTATTTATAGGGGTCATAAACCTCACCAACAGGGAAACGTCATGACACTGGGAATACAGATGGTCACAGATACCAATACAGTTGGTCACAGATACCTTTAAAAAAGGTAGGGGCGTTGATCAGATAACCAATCAATATCTGGTGTGACCACCATTTGAAACATGTAGGTATTACAGACTCGGTCAGGGAGAGGTTGGAAATGTCAGTGAAAACACTTGCCAGTTGGTCCACGCGTGCTTTGAGTACACGTCCTGTAATGTTGCTCACATTGGCTACGGAGAGCGTTATCACACAGTCGTCTGGAACAGCTGGTGCTCTCATGCGTGCTTCAGTGTTGCTTGCCTCGAAGCGAGCATAAAAGGGATTTAGCTTGTCTGGTAGGCGAGGTTTCCCTTTGTAGTCCGTAATAGTTTTCAAGCCCTGCCACATCCTACGAGCGTCAGAGCCGGTGTAGTAGGATTTCAATCTTAGTCCTGTATTGACGCTTTGCCTGTTTGATTGTTTGTCTGACGGCATAGCATGATTTCTTATAAGCGGCCGGATTAGTGTCCTGCTCATTGAAAGCGGCAGCTCTTGCCTTTAGCTCGGTGCCTATGTTACCTGTAATCCATGGCTTCTGTTTGGGATATGTACATACGGTCACTGTAGAGACGACGTCGTCAATGCACTTATTGATGAAGCTGAGGTGGTATACTCCTCAATGCCATTGGATGAATCCTGAAAATTATTCCAGTCTGTGCTAGCAAAACAGTCCTGTAGTGTAGCATTCATGTCATCTGACCACTTCTGTATTGAGCCAGTCACTGGTACTTCCTGCTTTCGTTTTTGCTTGTAAGCAGGAATGAAGAGGATATAATTATGGTCAGATTTGCCCTATGGACGGCGAGGTAGAGCTTTGTATGCGTCTCTGTGTATGGAGTAAAGGTGGTCTCGAGTTTTTTTCCTCTGGTTGCACATGTTACATGCTGGTAGAAATGAGGTAAAACCGATTTAAGTTTGCCTGCATTAAAGTCCCCGGCCACTAGGAGCGTCGCTTCTGGATGAGCATTTTCTTGTTAGTTTATGGCTTTATACAGCTCGTTGAGTGCGGTCTTAGTGCCAGCATCGGTTTGTTGTGGTAAATAGACGGCTACGAATAATATAGATGAGAACTCTCTTGGTATGTAGTGTGGTCTACAACTTATCATGAGGTATGCTACCTCATGCAAGCAATACTTTGAGACTTCTTTAACTTCTTATGGGCAGGTGGGACGGTAGCGTCCCACCTGGCCAACATCCGGTGAAATTGCAGAGCGCGAAATTCAAAAATACCAAATTCAAATATTTAACATTCTTGAAAATATATGTGTTATACATCAAAATAAAGCTTAACTTCTTGTTAATCCAGCCGCTGTTTCAGATTTCAAAAAGGCTTTACAGGGAAAGCAAACCTCGCATACAAACACATGAAAATCATATTTCAACCAGGCAGGTGCGCCACAAAAGTCAGAAAGATAGATATATTTAATGCCTTACCTTTGAAGATCTTCTTCTGTTGGCACTCCAAAATGTCACAGAAACATCACAAATGCTCCTTTTGTTCGATAACGTCCTTCTTTATGTCCCAAAAATGTCTTTTTTTTTGTCGCGTTTGATTCAGAAATACACCGGTTTCAACTCGCCCAACATGCCTACAAAGTATCTAATAAATTACCTGTAAACTTCAAACAATGTTCCTAATCCAACCTCATGTACCCTAAAACGTAAATAATCGATAAAATTTAAGACGCAATAAACTGTTTCTAATACCGGATAAAAACAATGTGAGCCGCGTTCCAGTTCACGAGCACCAAAACAGCAGAGTCCACCTGGAGTGACACTTACATTGAATAGGACTACTTCTTCATTTCTCAAAATAAAAACATCAAACAATTTCTAAAGACTGTTGACATCTAGTGGAAGCCATAGGAACTGCAACCAGGTTCCTAATAATAAGGGTATCCCATAGAAAATACATTGGAAAATCCTATGACCTCAATTTCTTTCCCCTGGATGGTTTGTCCTCGGTGTGTCGCCTGCCATATCAGTTCTGTTATACTCACAGACACTATTTTAACAGTTTTAGAAACTTTAGAGTGTTTTCTATCCAAATCTTATATGCATATCCTAGCTTCTGGGCCTGAGTAACAGGCAGTTTACTTTGGGCACGCTTTTCATCCGGAGGTGAAAATACTGCCCCCTACCCAAGAGAGGTTAAGTTACCCAACCCCTCTTCCCAATCTGCTTATCAGTGGGCTAAACACCAGGCTTTATTATTTGAAAGGAAGGAATAAGCCAGAAGAGAAGAAACAATGATGCGAGTTTCAATTTATTAGTTTATCAAGTTTTCTTTTCTCTTGAGCATTATGTTGATAATGAGGAAAGCCATCACTGGAGAGGCATAATGGAATTGTTATACCATTTGAAATATGTTTAAAAGTTCCCAGATCAAAATTCCTATTAAGATATTAAACATATTAGAGGTAATCTTTTTAAACAGATAACAAATCATACATTTTCTGTAGACTACAAAAGCGTAAAATTCAGCACTGCGATGAAAATATGTTGTTATCCTGTATTTAGTCTCCAATCTGAGACAGTTGCATACAACTTATATAAAAAGGTTTTAAGAAAAATGAAATGATTTACCAAATATATCTTACATTTTATTTGAAACTTGAATCACAGATATTATCATAATTAGCACCCAATTCATATAGCCTACTCATTTCATACAGGGGTTTGCATTTATAAAATCATACATAGGACCTACAGGCTCATCACACAGATATCTTGATCAATCATGCTAAAACATTCACATAGGTCAATAAATAAATAATGTAGACAGATTTAAAACACTTTTAAAGCACGTTCAGCTGTCCAAGCAGTTGGCAGGGTAGTGGTTTCAAGGAGGAACTCAGATTATTTTGCAAAGGGAAATGACAAACAATGGAGCTGGCTTCTGTCCAACAAGATATTTGAATTTGCGCTCACCAAGGACTTTGGACCAACAGTGTCTCCTTCGAGTGCACTCTTCATTTTGAAACAAATCTTGGGCATAAACATTAACAAGTTGTCAAGACACAGATTTTTGGCCCCAATGTTCACTTTGGAGTCCCAACAGCTGTCCCAAAATTACATCCAGTGGTGTCATACTGTTGTGATCCTCTGCCAGTGGCGAGGCACCATTGCCCAATAACAGAATGACTGCTTCAGAGCGCAGGAGCTCACAGGCCAGATGTAGTGGGGTCTTACCGTCCTCCATGTGAAAACATCCGCCTCGGTTCATATATGACTGCAGACTAGGTAGTCGATGTGCTTCTTGCAGTATGAGACCCAGTATGTCCCGTCTGTCATACCTGACAGCCATCACTACATGCGGGGCCGATGATGGACAACAACAAAAGCGCTTCATCAGTGTAGTGACTGAGCAAGTATTGAGCGTAGGCTTGATGGTCATGTACGATAGTGTACAGCAATGCCTCTCTTATACACAGAAGTCAGATAGCTAGATCGCTTGCCAGAGTTTGAGTTATGAGAGCCGCTGCAGAGATTTCTTTCAGAAAAAAAAGTCACCACTGGCAGCACATTTCAATGACAAGGAATGGGTTGCAAAACCTTTGCGACTTATTCAACCTGCTCAATGAACTCAATCTGTCACTTCAGGGGAGAATGATAACTGTCTTTAAATTGGCAGATAAAGTGGCTGCATTCAAAGACAAACTGGAACTGTGGGGACGGCGAGTGGACAGGGGCATATTTGACATGTTCCAAACATTAGCAGGGATTTTGGGAGAGACCGGGCAGTCTTTCTCCCAGCTGGTGCACGATCTCCGAGCTTCGCTGTCAACAGAGTTCGAGCGTTACTTCCCAACCGCCAAAGACCCACGAAGTGCGAAGGAATGGATCCGCGACCCATTTGTGAATATCCCAGGTGAATCGTCCATGTCCGTGCAGGAAGAAGATCAACTCCTTGATGTTGTAAGTGACGGTGGCCTTAAAAGTATGTTTGAGATAATTTAACTTAATCTCTGCCGACCTTCTGGATTAAAATCAAGGCTGAATATCCTGAGATAGCCACAAAAGCACTGAAAAAGTTGCTTCCATTTCCAACATCCTATCTCTGCCAAGCGGGGTTTTCCGCAATGACGACAACAAAAACGAAATTACGGAGTAGACTGGACATAAGGAACATGTCACTGTCTCCCATCACCCCTAGATGGAACCGTCTTGTTGCCAGGAAACAAGCTCAGGGCTCCCACTGATTCAGTGACATGGTGAGTGAGTTGCAATGTTTTTATTATATGGTCAATAGAGAAAAATATGCCCTTTATGTTTTTATAATATCATCACGTTAGACCTACAAAAACTAAAAAGTTATGAAAAAGCAGCTATACTAAATTTATAGGCCTAATCGATATTGTAATGTTGTGACCCCCCAATTGTGCTCTGAATTAAATCGCTACAGTGTAGCCGCTGATATAGTAGACCCATTTTACACTGGAGGGAATCTCAAGACATTCTAGAGACATTCTCGAGTGAGCCTTCCTGCAGAGTCACCCCCCTCCAAGCATTGCAGTGTGAACAAAATTGTCTCATTGAGCCAAATGCTCTACAGTAAAATTCTTAATAGCAGAGATATTTTCCTTGTATTCTTTATGTTCTATTGAGATTTTACCAGAATATTCTTTAACAGCCTGTCAACAATTTTGAAATTGTAGCAGTACCTTTAAGAAAAGTAATCTCAACTGTGTTTTTTTTCTTGGCTGCTCAGACGGAGCAATCATCTAGAGCAGGGGATCTTAAACTTTTCAGCCTGGGACCCAAATGAGAAATTCAGTGCTTTCCTGGGCCCCAAGCTTAGGAAAATATGCAACTATATGTAAATATCAGTACATTTCATTAACCTAATTCCTTAAACAAATGCAATATAGACAAAAAACAAAAAATTATTAAATTAAATATCCATATAAATATCTATTCATGTTTATTTTCCCCCCATTAAAAACACTCTTACATACCTGTCTAGGTTGGAACTGTTGCTGTTAAAATACAAATCATTTTCATCCCAAACTGGAATAAACTGATTGATCACATCACACAGATGAATAGCAGAACACACACAGGCTTTTTCATAGTGCAACCCTAAGTAACAGTACAGATGAAAAATGATCGGGCCTTCTGTACATCTTACTGTATAAATTATTGTTGAAAGAAAGTCTAGGGTGGAACTGTTGCTGTTAAATTACAATACATCTTTTTTATTCTGAACTGGAATAAACTGATTGATCACATTTGTAGACCAGAAAACACCCACACACAGTCCTTATGAGAGGTGTGTGGCTGGTTTGAAGTTTTCATCAAGCATGTCTATTCTGGGCTCAGTTTCTGACAGTACAACACTGCGGTCATGCTCAGCATTGAGACTGTTTCTGTACTTGTTTTTTAAGTATGTCAGAGTTGAGAACCCTGACTCGCATAGGTATGTGGTGCCAAACTGGATCAGAAAATCTACTGCTTCCTCAGTCAGTCAGGAGACCGCTTCCTGCTGTAGATGAGCAACACAGAACTGTGTGAGTGTTTGCCTCAAAAAGCATCTTGCTTCAATCATTTTATTCCAGTTCAGAATAAAAATGATTACTTGTATTTTAACAGCAACAGTTCCAAACTAGACTAGTTTTCAACAGTAATTTCTACAGTAAGATGTACAGTAAGCCTGATCATTTTTCATCTTCATCTGTGCTGTTTCTAAGGTTTGCACTAAGCTAGCTAGTTTGCTTTGGCTAATGTTAGCTATTAACGTAAACTCACGTAAACTCGTACATCGCCTTGGTCCGTACAATTGCCCGTATTTTAGCGCCCCAAAAACGTAATACTTCCAGATCAACTGTAATGTCAATACCATTGTAAAGCACAATTTCTCCCCTTTCCAACATGATCAATTACATGACCTAAACGCTGCCCATTTCTGCATAATTCAAGCAGGCAATGAGCCCTGTCGGGTCTTTTTAAAAATGGCGGGTGGGGAAGCGAAACTAATGCGTGATAGTGAGGAGAGAGGTTGTGTGGGAAAATTGCTTTTTTTCACCCGATCTGTCCAACTTATCACCTTATAACCTCTAAAATGTAAATAAAACACTATAAAGAGTTTATATAATGTGTCATTACATACCTATTTGAAGGTTTGTGTCGAATTTGAATCGGGTTTTTAGGGCGGTGCTAAAGTGATCTTAGAAGTAAACAGCGGCTTTGAGAATGATGATCGCATGCAATGATGACGCAAAAAATGACTAGGTATCCCCCATTACTCCCGTCACTGTCCATTTCTTGTTTTTAAACGATGAGAGAAGTGCTACACCTGGTGGAGAGAGATTGTAAGACAGAAATAGTTGCTTTATGCGCGCTGTACGTTAAGACATGACACTTCACGATGTAACGGAGGGTCCGTTTTTTCAACTTTTCTCCAATACTATAGAGCCATTACCATGTCGATCAACGCTTGAATAGAAACCTAGTTCACACCCCCGATTTTGAAGTCAACACAGTCGCTACAGTCCCATTAGTTTTCTTTGTAGCCTCGTTTGAATGTTGCGGTTGCACACATTTGTAAGGAATGGGGCGAGTTTACGTTAGCTGTGTATAAGGCCAAGGGATTGTTTGAAAGAGAAATTCACATCTACTACTATGAGAGTTAGTACTCCCTTATTTCTGCTCATCATCACCTGTTATAAAATGACAACAATGCCTTGCTAGCTGACTTACTTTTCCACTGTCTAAGCACTGTTTCCTGACGCATTCTGCCCTGTTCTGAAATAACTCCCTGGGTTTACCATCATGCTGTGGATGTTAGGTCAGGACGTGTCGTTTTATTAATTTGTTCGTTTTGAAAGACTCATTACTAAGCACTTTCCCGCACAAAATACATTGTGGGCGCTCCTCGTTATTTCTCAACGTTTGTATGAAAGAGAGAGAAACTCATCGCTGTATTTGCGTTTCATGACAATTGAGTTCAGTCAGAACTTGTGTCTAGCATCAATCCATTTGATGACAGCAGTGAGTGATGGCAAGTGGGAATGACAAGTCAATGTGTGTCGCAGAGTGATCTTCAAGAAAACTGCAGAAAAATATCCGGTAAACCACGAAGCACACACCTCTTCCTCTCCAACTTGCGCAGCTGCCAAACTAAGCAGAGACCGCTGCTAAGCAGAGAGCGCACCGAACAGAGAGCGCACCGAACAGAGAGCGCACCGAACAGAGAGCGCAGTTGCACTTGGCCAAATCAATTCCAGTAATTAATGAAATAATTATTAATTGACTCTGACAGGTCGCGACCCACGTTGATACCCATACTTTAACAAAGAAAAAGCTAAGGTTATGCAAGCAAGTGTAACGGATGTGAAATGGCTAGCTAGTTAGCGGTGGTGCGCGCTAATAGCCTTTCAATCGGTGACGTCACTTGCTCTGAGACCTTGAAGTAGTGGTTCCCCTTGCTCTGCAAGGGCCGTGGCCTTTGTGGAGCGATGGGTAACGATGCTTCGTGGGTGACTGTTGTTGATGTATGCAGAGGGTCCCTGGTTCGCGCCCGGCTCTGGGCTTAGGGAACGGACTAAAGTTAAACTGTTACACAAGCAGCAGGGAATTATCAATGTTTTCAGTCGCAATTTAGCTTTTACTAAATATAATCCTTCCATGGTACTGATAAAATGAAACGTGGTTTGTTCTAATGTAACTTCAAGATGCTAGCGTAAGAGCTCTCTAGCTATGGTTCAGCAAAATGTCTGCATTCAGCTAACAGCTAGCACGTCGCGTTGTTATTGTGAGGACGCAGAAATTATTTTGATTAGTTGGTTAGCTAACGTTATCTACCTGTGTATAATAGCTATATTATGCAATTAACAACACTGTATAATAAGGCTACTGAACTTCTATAATCATATATTGATCATGAAGCATGTTGTTAGTTAGCTAGCTGTGTATTGTCTGCTAATGTAATGTGTACTGACACGAAAATAAACCCAGTCTGCACATGCTTATGAATTGTTTGGTTGCATTATTCAGGAGTGTAATATGTCTTAAAAGTTGGTTGCATTGTTGAATAGTTTGTAGCTATGCTTTAATGTGTAATACAAGTGGCTATTGTGATATTTACGTTACATTTGGCTTCAGAATAGAGGTTGACACACTGGAGTGAAAATTAATTCGTGTCCCATCTTGTCAATTTTTTCCAGCACTGTCTCGATCCCGCAACAGTTCTATAAATAACCCGATACCTTTCCTGTCCCGTTACGAAAAGTCATTACAGTCCCGTGCTCATTTTAACACCCTGAAATCAGAAATAACTTTATTCCGTTAGCTGCTCGTCTGTCTGCCCCACCTCCCTGCACTCTGCTGCGTGTGAGTTTCCATAGCAACAGACCCATTTTGGCTGGTTGAGACGAGAGGAGAGCGAGAGAACTGTCAGCTGTTAGCTAGCACTGTCACGGCCGTCATAAGGAGGAGACCAAGGCGCAGCGTGGTATGCGTACATTCTTATTTATTCTAAGAATGAACACTGAACAAAAATAACAAAACGAACCGTGATGCTATACAAATGCGTGCTTACAGGCAACTACACATAGACAAGAACCCACAAATGGCAACCTAAATATGATCCCCAATCAGAGACAACGATAAACAGCTGCCTCTGATTGGGAACCAATTCAGGTCACTATAGACCTACATATGCCTAGACTTAAAACACCCCTAGACGTACAAAAACCCTAGACAATACAAAACAAGCATTCCCACCCTCGTCACACCCTGACCTAACCAAAATAATAAAGAAAACATAGGATCAGGGCGTGACAGCTACTTTTCGTTGCCTGCTCATCTGATAAATGCCTATTATCATTTTTAAAATAGTGATTAAAGACAGATGAATGTGTGTTACACAATTAGAAATTAGTGTTCTTCAAGGGTTCTTTGGTAAGGTTGATGGTTCTTTGTGGAACCATAATGACTCAAAGAACTTGGAGCCCCTCAAGGGGCGGTGATACATTAGAATATTTTGGGGCGTGGTTTGCACACCTCTTTTTGTGCAACTATGAGTGTCATTCCAGTTTATCTAATCGGTTGTGTTTCGCTCTTAGTTAAATATGAATATGGCCAGTTACAGTGTATTGTGTTATTTGAGAACAGTTGACTAAATTAGTGGTTCTCAATTCTCACCTCAGGGACCCCCTGCTATTCTAGAGCTAGTACACCTGATTCAATTTGACTATGAACACAATAATAACACATATGGAATTTAAAAAATGTAATATGGCTAACCAGAATAAAAAATACCTGTTTGGTTGTTAAAAAGTATATACAACCTTTGAAATTGAGGAAGGTTCTTTATAGAGCCATTCTCCATAAAGGTTCTATAACCTTCTATTAATGGTTCTAGAACCTTCAAAAAGGTATAGAACCTTTATAGAACCTTCAAAAAGGTTCCAGACCACCAACACGTGACATCACCTCAGAAACCCTGTCAACATTTTTGTAGTTATTGTTGAATTAAAAAAATAGGCTAATTGAAAACCTTGCGGAACTGACCTTCTTAGTCCAAACAACAAAATTATAAAGTATTTATTTATTTAGGCTGGTATTTCTTAAATGATTTGATAAATCATCATTGATCATTTAAATCAACGATTTTACCATGCAGCCATTGTATTTTTTTTGTTTACCTTTCAGTTGTTCACTCGGTATAACATACTATGAGGAGTCAATGACCAATCTTATTCACCTGAAGCAAACTGAAATCGTACCCAACGGGCCAATGGAAGCTGAGCCCGCCCTCGGAAGCCCTGCATTCCTGGCTATAATATCTGGGCTCGCATCCAATTCCTAAATTCTTTGCTCTTCAATTCGTCTGAAGGCAGAACGTGTCACGCAATTTACAAACTTTTCAAGCACATGAAGGTACTTGTCCACCTAGATGCTGCAAGTTTTGGGTCTTGGGATTGTTTTTTGTGTTTGTTAAACGCAAACTACTTTCTGCTCTGCTTGTGTAGCTAATGATTCCTGGCTGGGGAAGGGTTTGTTTTTGCTAAAACCCCACTACAGTGTAAAGGGCACTGCATATCAATTACCTAGAGCTACTGACTGTTTTGCTAGCGCCGAGGCGTTTCCTTCCAAAGGGCCAGCATGTGTTGGTGAGGTCCAACAACAGGACGGTTGTGGCTACATCAACAGGCGGGGGGAGGACGCGGTCTCTCTCTCCTAAACCTGGCCCATTATCTGCTCGTATGGAGCAGTGCGCATTTCCTGTCGCTTAGGGTGACGTATATACCCAGAACTCTCAACATGGGTGCAGATCTAATTTCCAGGGGGTCCTATCGCTACAGAGTGGAGACCAGCTGAAGATCGGTACTGAATTGAGGAAATGGATGCAAGCCCCGATATTATAGCCAGGAAGGTGGGGCTTCAGAGGGTGGACTCGGCATCCATTGTCTCATTGTGCGTGAATAGGATTGGTCGTTGACTCCCATACTATGTTATACCTCATTCCCTCCTTCAGGGAACAGTATATAGCTCTTGTAATAGCCTATGAGTAGGCTACTCAAAAGGCAGAGACCTCAAATTCTGCTAATTATATCAAAAGGCCACATTGATCATTTACAAAGTCTTGAAATATAGAAAGAAATACAAGGAAAAATGTTGACATAATAAATATGAATGTTAACATATTAGCGGTGGGCTTCAATTGCCTATCGATATTTTGATTGATATGATATCAATATCGTTTAATATCGATATAAGCAAAGCATTGTGATACCGGTTTACCCTTCCTGTCACTATTATTGTAAAAAGACATAACATGCTCTCAACTTTAGGACTTAATCTACAAAGCAAGCTAAACTCAGCAAAATAGAAATGTCCTCTCACTGTCAACTGCGTTTATTTTCGTTGAACTTAACATGTGTAAATATTTGTATGAACATAAGATTCAACAACTGAGACATAAACTAAACAAGTTCCACAGACATGTGACTAACAGAAATTAAACAGTGTTTAAACCCTTTACAATGAAGATCTGTGAAGTTATTTGGATTTTTACTAATTATCTTTGAAAGAGAGGGCCCTGAAAAAATTAATACGCTTGCTGAGTTCATATGCTTGTTTCTTGCATACAGTACCTCCTTTGGCAAAAGCAATACAACATATAATTCAACATAAGACCACTGGATGATGTCCTTAGCAAAGCTATAATGAAAGAATTAGCTGAATCAATCAATATGTTTTGTAGGCTATATGGCTCTGAATAAAACCAGCATAATAACATGGTAATAGGTGGTGGGCGCCAATATTGATCGTTCAATTTGATATCAATATGAGCAAGGCATGTCCTTCTTGTTGCCTCCCAGAACATTCACACCTGTCCCAATCAGCAAGCAGTTGTATAGACTTTACGGACCTGTGGAAGTGAACATTCACACAGTTACAATGCTTCTTTAAAATAAAACTGATATGTGTGTTACGCCTGTCGTTAGATGAATGAGACCAAAGCGCAGTGTGGAAAGTGTTCATAATTTCTAATACTGAACTCCGACAAAACAACAAAATACAAAACCGAACGTAACGTTCTGCAGGGCTAGACAACAACTATGCAAAAACAAGATCCCACAATCTATGGTGGGAAAAAGGGCTGCCTAAATAAGATCCCCAATCAGAGACAACGATAGACAGCTGCCTCTGATTGGGAACCATACCCGGCCAACAAAGAAATAGAAAAACTAGAATGCCCACCCAAATCACACCCCGACCTAACCAAATAGAGAAATAAAAAGGCTCTCTAAGGTCAGGGCGTGACAATGTGTCAATATTGTATCAAAAAATGTAGCTGATATTGATATATAGATGAATTGTCAAGACACAGCAGAAATACATGTAACATGAAAAAAAGTCTCTACAGTATAAAAATATAGCAAGGACATTTTCAGTGAGACCGGAAAGCATTACCTCATGTTCTTCCCGTTGGAATGCTATTAGTGAACTGACAGAGGCAGAAATTGTTCACCCTCCCCTCAGACAGTTCAAAGGGAACAAAAAAGACTATCCTAGTCATAACAACAAAATTACAAGCAACAACATAACTAAACAAAAAGGAATTTATTGGAGTGGAGAAGGGGTTGGGGTCAACCTAGAAGCTAGGTTGACCCCAACATATCCTTTCTGTATGTCAATATTGTTTACAGAGTCCTGTGCAGAAAACAACAAACACCTTAGTACTTGTTTATGGCTACAAGCTCACAACCCTAATCCAGACAAAATTACAAATGCTCAAACCGAGAACATATGCTATTTGTTGAGTTCAATTGACCCAAAATATCAAGGCAAGGTGTATCACCAGTTGCCTTGACAGGAGAAGAATTAGCGGTCAGCTATAGTTATATTGCCATCTAGTGGGACAGCAAAGATGTGCCCTGTGGCATATTAAAGAATTCCTGAACCAGCATCTCTTAAAAATTTGAGGCCACTGAGATAGCACAAAAATAGCACATGAATTCACTCCTTTACTGGCTTGTTCTATGGTTTGAAATACAGTAGTATTCAACAGCTGTCTCCAGCCATCTGTTTGTGCTAGTCACTGGGATGAGTGACCTTTACCTACTCCTTTCACATTTGACACCGGACCCCCCTCCCACCCCCTTGTTTCTTGGAGGTTCCCTCATCATACAGGAACACAGCTATTAGCTATCATTCACTCGACAAATATCTGGTGCAGAGAGAGGTGTTATGTTCTTCCCAGTGTTCTAGCTAGCTACTGTAGGTCATAAGAGTGACCAAACATTTTTCATCATATGCCCTGAAATGTCCCTGGCTTTTTATAAATGTGTTACATTTCTGATACATTCTTGATGCCCTATGCGAAGTGGGTAGGCTACAGCAGTCATGTACACAGAAGGCATATACTGATTGTATCTAGTGGAACATAAACCTGGGACATGGATTTTTTTACCCAGAAGCAACCACTTTGTTGACCAGTCAAAAATGTGATTGAATGACACAAAGCGTCCTCAAATTATATATCATGTTTGTATGTTATATGTCCTGTTTGTATGGACCTATTGAAAAGATATTCAACTTGGATGGGACAGTCCCGGTCAAGGTGCTTGCTGTAGGTAAGTTCAATGAGCTAATATTAGCGTTAGAGTCACTTCCATCTTTCGTTCATAGACATCAGTCATTATGTTGACTTTTGGTTTTATTTGATTGCCTCTGAGTTTACTATATTACAACCACCTGTAAAGCTACCTTAGAACCACAGGGAGGCACTAGCGTACTATGAATATAGGTTGTTTTTTTAACCCAATATGCCCAACACATTGGGGTCAATCTTTGCATAAATGTACTTTTAAAGCTAATTAATTTAAATGAAGCCACCTATCCACTTTTACCTTATCTGTATTCTCCTTGAGTTCACTTTAACTTTAGTTGCAAATGATACAAAATACAGACACAATCAAATATGGAAAACATATAGACTGTGTATTGTGCTCTCTAGAGTTATTTTAAAATAGATCAACCTTTTCATATGCTAAATAAGCCCATAATGGCTGAGTGGAAGGTTTCAGCCCATGGGTTCCATTGCCCCAGGCGCTCCCCATGGCTCCAGTCCCCATACGCTCCAGCTCGGAATTCATGTTCTAGTCATGGACCCTATCACCATCCAAGGCCATTCCCTAATAGCCTTGGAAGAACAGCCACACATGGGCCCAGTAAATAATGCAAACCAGTCATGATGACCCTGATTCTGTGGTGCAGTAAGGACACACTTCTTGAAGGTTCCATGGACAACAATCTCAAGCACTTCTACAGTATGTTGGAACAACTGACCTTCAGCCGTTCCAGCACTCCCAATTGAAATAAACCTATTTGTTGACTATGTCATATTTTAGAATGATTGAGAAAATGGGTGTTTGTCTAGAACACTGGTTATATACAGTGCTTTCGGAAAGTATTCAGACCACTTGACTATTCCACATTCTGTTACGTTACAGCCTTATTGTAAAATGGATTGATTGTTCATCATTCTACACACAATATCACATGATGACAAATCAAAATCAGGTGTTAAGAAATGTTTGCAAATGTATAAAAAAAACGGAAATATCACATTTACGTAATGATTCAGACCCTTTACTCAGTACTTTGTTGAAGCACCTTTGGCAGCAATTACAGCCTCAAGTCTTCTTGGGTATGACGCTACAAGCTTTTTACACCTGTATTTTGGGAGTTTGTCCTATTCTTTACTGCAGATCCTCTCAAGCTCTGTCAGGTTGGATGGGGAGCGTCGCTGTACTGCTATAGTTCGACTTCAAGTCCGGGCTCTGGCTGGGCCACTCAAGGACATTCAGAGACTTGTCCCTAAGCCACTCCTGCATTGTCTTGGCTGTGTGCTTAGGGTCATTGTCCTGTTGGAAGGTGAACCTTCGTCCCAGTCTGAGGTCCTGAGTGCTCTTGAGGAGGTTTTCATCAAGGATCTCTCTGTGCTTTGCTCCGTTCATCTTTCCCTCAATCCTGACTAGTCTTCCAGTCCCTGCAGCTGAAAAACATCCCAACAGCATGATGCTGCCACCACCATTCATCACCATAGGGATGGTGCCAGGTTTCCTCTAGACGTGTTGCTTGGCATTCAGACCAAAGAGTTCAATCTTGGTTTCATCAGACCACATAATCTTGTTTTCTCATGGTCTGAGAGTCTTTAGGTGCCTTTTGGCAAATTCCAAGCGGGCTGTCATGTGGCTTTTACTGAGAAGTGGCTACCGTCTTACCACAAAGGCCTGATTGGTGGAGTGGTGCAGAGATGGTTGTTCTTCTGGAATGTTCTCCCATATCCTCAGAGGAACTCTGGAGCTCTGTCAAAGTGACCATCGGGTTCTTGGTCACCTCCCTGCACAAGGCCCTTCTCCCCCGATTGTTCAGTTTTGCTGGGCAGACTGCTCTAGGAAGAGTCTTAGTGGTTCCAAACGTCTTCCATTTAAGAATGATGGAGGCCACTGTGTTTTTGGCAACCTTCAATGCTGCAGACATCTTTTGGTACGCTTTCCCAGATCTGTGCCTCAACACAATTCTGTTTCGGAGCTCTACGGACAATTCCTTCGACCTCATGGCTTGGCTTTTGCTCTGGAGGCGAAAGAAACGCACACCTGTTTGGGCGAGATGCTGGCTAGCGGAGTAGAACACTTGAAAAAGAAAAGGAGAGCCGCACACTCTAGGAGCTCAGATGCAATAATTGAATAACCTTTCGACATACAAGCTGTCTTCATCAGGGTTTTTGCTCTGACATGCACTGTCAACAGTGGGACCTTATATAGACAGGTGTGTGTGCCTTTCCAAATCATGTCCAAACAATTGAATTTACCACAGGTGGACTCCAATGAAGTTGTAGAAACATCTCAAGGATGATCAATGGAAACAGGATGCACCTGAGCTCAATTTCGAGTATCATAGCAAAGGGTCTGAATATTTACGTAAAACATGATTTTTTTTATAAACTTGCAAAAATGTCCAACAGCCTATTTTCCTTTTTTCCTTATGAGGTATTGTGTGTAGATTGATGAGGAAAAAACATATTTAATCCATTTTAAAATAAGGCTGTAATGTAACAAAATTTGGAAAAAGTCAAGGGGTCTGAATACTTTCCGAAAGCACTATAGTATATTCCTTGCAACTCCATCAGAGGTGATTTGTGCACTTGGTACAATATCAGCTAAAAACAGGTTCCCACTTCATCCTTAATGTCCAGTAACTGAAGTCAGGACAGAATAGCATGAAACTCAAATGTTAATTGATGATGAGTAAATAATGAAATGTATATATTGCATAAATGCATTTTCAATCAATGAGATTCCTTTAATTACAGTCTAACCTTTGCCATCCTTTCTGCATCCTTTAAATCATTCAGAGCTGATTGGTTAAGCCTTTGATTGAATAGACAGATTGCCTAATGGTCAGCTAGCTGGTGGTCAGAAATGACCATGTACAATTCCTTCAGAAAGTGTTCATACTTATTATTACACATTTTGTTGTCTTACAGCCTGAATTAAAAATGTATATATGTTTTGTTAACCATCTACACACAATACCCCATAATGACAAAGTGAAAAAAAGATTTTTTAGAATTTTTTGCACATTTATTGGAAATTAAATACAGAAGTATCTAATTTACATAAGTATTCGCACCACTGAGTCAATACATATTAGAATCACCTTTGCCAGGGATTACAGCTGTCTTTCTGGATAAGTCTCTTAGAGCTTTGCACACATGGATTGTACAATTTTTGCACATTATTCTTTCTAAAATTCTTCAAGCTCTTGTCAAGTTGGTTGCTGATCATTGCTAGACAGCCAAGTCTTGCAATACATTTTTAAGCCGATTTAAGTCAAAACTATAACTAGGCCAAGAACATTCAATGTCGTCTTGATAAGCAACTCCAGTGTATATTTAGCCTTGTGTTTTAGGTTATTGTCCTGCTGAAAGGTGAATTTGTCTCCCAGTGTCTGTTGGAAAGCAGACTGAACCAGGTTTTCCTCTATGATTTTGCCTGTGTTTAGCTCTATTCCGTTTAATTTTATCCTAAAAAACGTCCTAGTCATGGCCGATGTCAAGCATACCCATAACATGATGCAGCCACCACCATGCTTGAAAATATGAAGAAGGTACTCAGTGATGTGTGGTGTTGGATTTGTTCCCAAATGTAGAAAATGGCCAGACCTTCAGATTTAGTATTTCTCTATGCAGCTCTAGTTTGTCCCTTTAGTTAGAATGTCCGACAGCTCATCAATCAATCCCCCCTAACTTTCTATCCAATCAGAGACATTCTCTTTAGCCTGTCGTTGTAAGTCCCGCATCCAGCCTGTGAGTTTTGGTGTAGACAGGGAATGGATAGCATGTTTAACTGTATTTGTGCGTTCATCTAAAACTAAGTAAGAATATGTCATGTTTATCATGCTGTCAGGGGGGTGGGGATAAAGTAAACGGTTTATTATAAAGTTGTAATTTGTAATTGATTATGCATCGTCAATGCTAGCAATTGACGTTACGTTAGCTACTTAGCCAGGCTAACTATTTTCTATGCGTCATGCACACAGTGCATTGCAGTTATGTTTATGCTTGAGATATAAGATTTAGGTCCCTTTATTATCGTGGTCATAAGATGCAGAGTTTGTTTACATTGTACAGCCTGCTGGTAACTGCAGCAGCTTATTAAAGATAGCAGGTTTAAGTTACGTTAGTGAGCGCTTTCGCTCTGTCCCACCAGTTTCATGGTCAGTACGCAGTTATTGCGCCTTCCTGGTGTCACGTGTCCTTTCGGACCAATTTAGAGTTTACGGTCTACGTTAGCATACTAGGGCTTTATTGTGTAGCGTTGTATAGACTGCAGCTGTATTCTGCGGATGGTATTCATGTTCTCCTATACTGCGTTATCTTTTAGATGCAATAGGAACCTACCACATTTCATTTTAAGTCACTACTGTATTCACATCTGTGTCTTGTTTCATTAGGTTACACCTCATCTGATTAAGCCTTTATACTGTATGTGTAACAGTATAACGTCCCCTCGCCCCGACACGGGCGCGAACCAGGGACCTTCTGCACACATCAACAACAGTCACCCACGAAGCGTCGTTACCCATCGCTCCACAAAAGCCGCGGCCCTTGCAGAGCAAGGGGCAACACTACTTCTAGGTTTCAGAGCAAGTGACGTAACTGATTGAAACGCTATTAGCGCGTACCCGCTAACTAGCTAGCCATTTCACATTCGTTACACTCACCCCCCTTTCAACCTCCTCCTTTTCCGCAGCAACCAGTGATCCGGGTCAACAGCATCAATAGCTAGCCATTTCACATCCGTTACATATGCATCTTATAGTAATAATCACATATTATTGTGTCCTATAATATGTTCCTTTTCTATTCCTTGTAGAACCACATCATACAGTTGTTACTTAAAGAACCATAAAGAGTACCAGTGTGTGGTTCATGGTGGTGAGGTGACAAACCAATTAAGAGTGGCATCCATACTGCTCTAGCCAGCAGCCTTGTAGTGATTCAATATCCAACCCAGCAACCTAGTTTAGCTATCAGAACACCGGTGTAACCCTGCCCTATTTTACTACAAACATAAAACTTTGCATTCTGGACATAAAGTTATTTTCTTTTACACATTTTTTGCAGTTTTACTTTAGTGCCTTATTGCTAACATGATGCATGTTTTTGGAATATTTTTACTCTGTACAGGCTTCCTTCTTTTCACTGTCATTTAAGTTAGTATTGTGGAGTAACTACAATGTTGTTATCCATCCTCCGTTTTCTCCTATCACAGCCATTATACTCTGTAACTGTTTTAAAGTCACCATTGGACTCGTGTGGAAATCCCTGACCGGCTTCCTTCCTCTCCAGCAACTGAGTTAGGAAGGACGCCTGTATCTTTGTAGTGACTGGGTGTATTGATACACCATCCAATGTGTAATTAATAACCACCATGCTCAAATGTCTGCTTTTGTTTCTTCTTTTTTTATCCACCAATAGGTGGCCTTTGGGAGACATTGGGAAACCTCCCTGGTCTTTGTGGTTGAATCTGTGTTTGAAATTCACTGCTCAACTGAGGGACCTTACAGATAATTGTATGCGTGGGGTACAGAGATGAGGTAGTCATTAAAAAATCATGTTAAACACTATTTTTGCACACAGTGAGTCCATGCAACTTATTATGTGAATTGTTAAGCAAATGTTTAGTCCTAACATATTTAGGCTGGCCATAATAAAGGGGTTGAATACTTACAGTATTGACTCAAGACATTTCAGATTTTCATTTTTATTACTTCATTTGTAAAAAATAAATAAAATAAAAATAAAAACATTATTCCATTTTGACATAATGGGGCATTGTGTGTAGGCCAGTGACACAAAATCTCAATTTAATAAATGTTTTATTTAGGTAACACAACAAAATGTAGAAAAAGTCAAGAGGTGTGAATACTTTCTGAAGGCACCCATAGCGGTCGTTTTAGCGGTGTCAGAGGTGGAACTGTGCTAGAGCTGTCCACATGTGGCTCCTGGCATTAAGTCATGCCTAATGCGGACAATGCCATTGGCTACACAGAGTCGCATTAAGAGAAATCCCATGCAGCATTGTTTACAAGTTTGAACACTGGAATGTGAGATATAGCCTATTCTACACCTCGATTAGGCTGAGAGAAGCGTCATTATTTTTATATAGCCTACACGTTCTTATTCTGAACGTCTAACAGGAGTGGGACGGATGTGGCTTCATGACAATGATCAAGAGCAGCTGTTGACCGATTTGAGAGCTCCAATGCAGTTACACCTCTGACACCACCAAAACTTCAGCTATGCGGGTGTCGGCTATCACCGGTTAACACTGATTGAATTTAGGCCTGTGTCACGCACCGTTACCTTGAAACACAACGTGACTGGCTGCTGCATCTGCAAAGGGTCCTCATTTCTATGCAAAGCCATTGTTTGATTCTTCCACTAATTGATGCTGTGTTGTCTCCTGCTGGTTGGGGAGGCTGCTGTGAGTTTGTGGTAGAGCTGATGTGGCTGCTACTCGGGGGTAAGATAGCTGTAGCCGAGGGCCCCATAGCCTATCCTCTGGATGGATGTGGCGTGAAGGATCCGAGTGGTGGGCAGCCTGCCAATCAAGCTGTGCGTCCTCCACATTGAGCCAGCACTATCACTCTTCCCTCTCTCTCACACGGCACAGAGCGTCTCACACCCTCTGAATATCCTTCCACACACACATTCCTCCACATATTTTTCACATATGCACAAATGAACGCTTAAATGCATGCACGTACACACTCACAACACAGCCCCTCAGTTGGGACTAGGCCTATTGGAGAAAGGCTGCCCACTACACACAGAGTGTTGTGGTCAACAGGTAGGGATGATTCTGACTAGAGGAACCACACTGTGACCAACAGAAAGAGAAGAAAGAGTGGCATTTCTTGTCGAGTATCTCATGGGGAGTTGGATTGAATGCTGACTGTTGTGTTGTGTGTCGGTGGTGCCACGCAGAGTGAGTGGACTTTGTAATGAAGAGATGCTGCGTTGTTTGATGTGCATTGTGCAAAAGCCCCGCTCTTTCTCCTTTGTGTCTGTCTTAAGGCTGGAATGTGGTGCAGGGCTGATAAAATGGGAGAATATAAATAAGTCTCCATACTGATGACCTTGACAATGTGAAGATGCTGGAATACAGTTTCTATTTCTGTCAACATAATCCCCTGATAATGTGGGTCCATCTCTCTTGTTAAATCAGCTGATTATGAAGTACAGGGCACAGTAAGACTTTTTGGTTTACAGTTGGACAGATCTCTGATTTGCCAAACCTTGGACTAGATTCAATTAGATTGGCGCTAGCCGACACCTGCATCAGGCTGGCCTCTGAGCCAGGGCTGGCATTATGGGTGGGCCTTAGGGGCCCTTGCCGCCCTACCGTACCTACTTGCCCGTCCAATTAAAATATTGAAATGTTGAAATAATTTATTTGACCGTGACTCGCGCCGACAGAAAGACACATCAAGCTCAGTTAAAGCGTCCGAGCGAGCGAAACAGCTCCCCTTTGTCTCAGTATGTGTAGACCATGTATCTGATGCTGTCTGGACAAAAATAGTATGACATGTCATACTATTTCTGTCCAGACAGTCATACTATTTCTGTCCAGACAGTATCAGATACATGGGATACGTATAGACGGGTGCTGTTTCGCTCCCTCAGATGCTTTCTACAGTGATATAGTTTCAGCAGAGAAGAAGAGGCGAAGCGAGAGGGTTTGCTATCACCAGAATTTGTCCAGAATAAGCCCAACGCATTTCTATGTGAATGATTTGCAGACCTAATCTTGTCGCCTGCCTTACCGCCTTTGGGACAAAGACTCCCATTGTTAGGGCGGAGACATGAGCCTCTCGTCATTATATACAGATCTATGGTTTAAGCCTCTTGCGAATTGGTAAGGAAAGTTGGTGGGTGCACAATTAGGCTAAATTGATGTTTCACCAAAATTATACTGTTGGTATTATTATACTATCAAAATATTTCACAAGGGAGCATGACTTTGCCACAGAGGATCATTAGCTTATTTTTGAAATAATTGCTGTGGACTGTTTCAAATCACAAGTGTGTGCCTCTATGCCTCTTTTTGGGTAGTGCGTGTGGCAATAGGTCTAGATGATTGAGTTGCGGCTGTCAGTGTGAAGATAATGCGTCTTGAGTATAGTTTAAAATGTTGCGTCAAGAAGAAAGGGTGGGTGTGTGGCGAAGATATGGTGCGTCTCTCTCCATAATGCATGTAGGAAAGTGACAATTTGGCAATGTCCGAATTCTGATTGTCTTAACTCACTACATACACCACTACTAAGCTGAGCTTCTCAGTCATTTTGTCTTTGTCTCACAAGTCAATGAAGTCTGTTATTTTAACATCCATTGTGAATGATAGTTCCTCAATATTTGACAAATCTTTCCAACACTACAGGCCTCAATAATCACCAAGCCTTGGTGTGAAAGAGCAAAATAGAATGATCTGATGATCCCATATATCCAGTGGAAACGTCATAAAATACTGTCTGTCCCGAGCTCACTGTCGCAGGAAACTCTGAGGGCACAGAATAGGCTAGTTCACACGTGTCAAACTCATTCCACGGAGGACCGAGTGTCTGCAGGTTTTTGCTCCACCCTTGATTGATTAATTAAGGTGACTAATTAGTAAGGAACTCTACTCACCTGGTTCTCTAGGTCTTAATTGAAAGGAAAAAGATCAAACCTGCAGACTGTAGGCCCAACGTGGAATGAGTTTGACACCCCTGCGCTAGTTGATGCAATGTTGCACTTCACTAGCAATAGCTCAAGTCAAGACAGATAGAAAGGGACGCAGACAGGTGGAGTAGAGAGATTCATGTGATTGAAAGAAACATCATTTTCATTAGTATATTTTCTACTGTTTTTATCTGTCGGCTTTAGGCCTATGTATTTTACTTAGTTAATGGAAGTTATAGGCTTACTGCTGCATGGGCCTATAGGTTATCGCTGAGTTCTATGCTCTCATTTCTTTAGCCGCCATGGATCACAGTGTATTAATGTGTCCATATGGCAGATGCTGGTGCTCTCGCCATAATTATAATGTAATTGGAACTTTTAGATTTGTATCATTTTCCTACAGATTTTGACAATTAACCACATGACAATGATGTTGAGAAACGAAAATGCACATATAAATGATAAGCTTCCCCAAACTTGAAACTCACAAGCTGCTATGGTCTTTATTATTACACCCATAAATAAAATTGTGAACGCGCAAGCATGTGCAGCACACATAGGAGTTCCTGTGAAAAAACGTGCCCCCCTATGGAAATCAAAGGCCCATCCAACTGATTCGTTCTGGCGCCAGCCTTGCTCTGAGGAATACAAAATATACTTTATGTATTTCTGGGCACCTCCAAGACGTATGATACCTACTAATGTTCTAGTTACTTTAGACAGAAATGTATGTAGCTCAGTACTTTCTTTTCTGTCTAAAGTAACTAGACCATTAGTTACTGCATTGGTTGGGGAGGATGGGTGGGCATAATCCGTGAACATCTAGCAATCCAAAGGTTGCGCGTTCGAGTGGCGTCGTTGACAACTTTAGCATTTTAGCTAACTCTTCCCCTAACCCTTCTTATAAACTTAACCCAAACAACCTAACCTTTGTCAATTTAGTTCTCCTAACTATTTACATAAGTTACCCTAACCTTTGTCGTTAGTTCCCCTAACCACCAATGTAATTTATCCCTATAATTCTTCTTCGTTGTTACAGTGCAACAAGCAAACTGGTCTCGGAGAAAGACGTATAATACAATACATCATCCAAGAAGGATGATACATTATATAATCCAATTCATTCACTATTTTATAACCAGGTAAATTGACTGAGAACACATTCTCATTTACAACAACAACCTGGGGAATAGTTACAGGGCAGATTAATAAACCAATTGGATGTTGGGGATGAAGGCCAGATTGGGAATTTAGCTAAAACACTGGGGTTAACACCCGTACTCTAACAATAAGTGCCATAGCATCTTTAATGACCATAGAGAGTGAGGACACCTTAACTTCCCATCCAAATGGCAGCACCCTACACAGTGCAATGTCCCCAATCACTGCCCTGGAGCATTGGGATGTATTTTAAAGGAAAGAGTGTCACCTACTGGCCCTCCAACACCACTTCCTGCAGCATCTGGTCTCCCATCCAGGGACCAAACAGACACAACCCTGCTGAGCTTCACAGGCAAACCAGCAGTGGGATGCAGCATGGAACACTGCTGACTGTTGTACAACTGGGTAAGACGTATGATACTATACGTCCTATAATTCATATGCTATTGTATGACCGCTATTCCATTCATAATATAACTTAACATAGCGTAATATATCATACCTATGGCATGTCACATATCTACTTACAGAATGATACAAATTGCACTGAGACCACGTTGCCAGCCCTGCATAGCGAGAAGGGTACAATTGAGGGCATTCCTACATGTGGGCATTCTTGCATTTTATTGCGACATTTTTAAACTAGGACTCCTAATCACAGGTGTGAGGCGGGGATACTCCAGTACAGTAAGTGGCGGTAATGCACCATAACGTTGGGTGCCAACTGCCAATAAACCCCACAGAACAAGAACGGGGTGACAACACCAGTAGCTAGCTAGGACAACAATAAACAGTGTCGTTCACCCCCGCCTGTCGAGCACAGTTTCCCCGCAGTTCTGTTAACGACGGCGAGAGCAGGTGTTCAGGAGGCGTTAGCGAAGGACACTGGGTGCTAGCTAGCTAGTTAGCTTGCTAGTTAGGACTCTGGTACTTAGCAGGCGGGATAGGTTGCTAGGTAGCCAACGATAGACAGATAGACAGTGTCCTTCACCACCCACCTGTCGGGCACTGCTTTCCCGCAGTTCTGTTAACGATGGCAGGTGTTCGGCAGGTGGGAGTGAAGGGCACTGTGCGCTAGCTAGCTAGGACTCCGGTGTACAGGAGGCGGGGGTGACACCGGTAGCTAGCTAGGACACCGGTAGACAGTGTCCTTCGTCACCCAAAAAACTCTGATAATACTTTTATTTCCATTTTGACCCACATTTTAGGGGAAATCCAGAATATCAAAAGTGTCACACAAGCATGAAGATGGCGTGCTCAAAGGGGGCCTTCATGCACGAACTAATGGGATGCTCGAGGGGGAGGATTACCCACATGCAGGAACGACCCGAATTGAGGCCCGCAATCACACACTATTGTGCATAGCAGGTGCTTTGACAGTGTCGGAGGTGGAGCTACGTTAGAGCTGTCAAATCCACAAGAGGATCCTGGCATTATACCTATTATGGACATTGTCATTGGCTGCATGGAGTCGCGTTAGTATCAATCACATGCAGCTGTGTTTACACATTCAAACACTGGAATGTGTGATCTACACCTTCATAGAAATCCTCATTATTTGGTTTAATAATTTGAGTTTAATTTTTATTTCTATATTGCCTACACTTTCATGTTCTAAACTTTTAACGCGTGTGGGGCCCGCGTGGCTTCGTGATAATGACCATACAACCAATTTGAAAGCTCTAATGAAGTTACACCAAAGATACTTATAACTAACCCACGATAGTTCATCTGCATCGAGCTGCATGAGCTAGCAAGATCCTATTGGCACGTTTTAGCATGTATTTGCACTTCCGTTAGGGAACGCCTACTCTGTGTAAGTGCACTAACTCATTTTGCCATATTTGGTAATGAGTTGATGTTCCATCCAGATGCTTCAAATTTTCACCCCCTGTGATCCATCTGGGTTTCCCTTATCCATCTGTGGTTACACTTCCAACACGACCAAAACACCAGCTATGCGGGTGTCGGCTATTGAGGGTTAATACTTAATCTGATTGAATCTAGGCCCTAGTCAGAACAACTTCAAGTACAGTGTAGTCTGATATGAAATATAAACAATTACACTTCATCTAAAATAGACAGTGCATTTCACATTGGATAGCTACACATTCTTCAAAGATCAAGATTCCAAATAAAGTTTTGTTAATTAAAAATAAAATGCATACAGCATAGTATTGCCACTGTACCTCCTGGTTAATTTTGGTGCCTAATGAATATGACCCAGTGTGCCTGTGTTTAGAAGAAAGGGCTTCATACACCTCACTCCACCTTTAACACTTTAAGCCCATACCTGCCTCCAACTCTCTGCCTACACACCCCAAGTATGTTTTAACATTATAACATGCATTTCATGGCTACAGATATGAGTGCTACGAGGCTATAGTCATTTAGACAGGTTACCTCATACGGATCAGATTACGGTGCACCCCAGAACTACCAGAGGCTGACAAAATAATTGCAATGCTGAACAATTCAATACATTTATATGACAAATGTTGCACATTAGCATGTCTTATAATAAGGGTCTGACACAACATGAATGTTTCAGAATATTATTTTTTTCTTTTTCATTTTGTAGCAAAAAACAATAGGTTTGACCACCGAAACATTGTCTACAATTCCAGGTGAGAAATGTACATGGTTACGCTGTAATGATACAGTGAAGCACCTCTGTATTTCTTTATGCTTACAAAGACACTGGTATACATTATTGTTTTCGCCATTGAACATTCTCACTCAATTATTGTACAAAAAAGCCAGTATACAGAGTCAATGTACAGAAGCAGTGGAAGTCATTCAGACAACACAATATGAGAAAGGACAGATAGAGAAAGAGAGATAGTGTATAAGGTCCTTCATGGTCTTATGAGTTAGTCCTCGATAAACATGCAAGTTGTACACGTTACAGAAAAGCCAACAACTTCACCATTGTTGAGAGCATAACCATTGTGCACTGTACGTTTATGGTACCTTACAATGGATTTTTTTGTAAACTCAAGTTAAATCAGTTGTAGTTCATGTTCATGAAGGGCTGTCTTGACACGATCACAAAGAGATGGAGGGTTTTGTAACACTGAGTTTATGCTACCAAACCAAAAATCCGGTTTGACAATTCCTAGACATAGATAGTTCAGTACGAATTCCCTGTACATTTCTCATGCCAATAACTGGTAAGGGTGGCAAGCTGTATGCTTACTCTCAAATGTCGATCATTTAAGGTGATGAGTTCCAGATAGAGAATTAAGGTCAGTGCATCAAAGTTCATAAACATGTACAAATGTTCCTTGGAATTGGAGAAGAATGCTTGTCTCTCAACAATTGTGCATGTTGAGCTGCAGTTTTTCTGGGGGCTTAATCTTTCTTGCTGGAGAGTGTTAACTTGTGTTGGTTGTGAGCTCTATATTGGGTTAATTCACGATAACGGTTCAATTTTCACGTAAGACCTTACCATTTTCACATTGTTAACTTTAAGAAAGAGAAATTGTTTGCTTGCTATATACATTAATCCTTCTTGATAGGGTACCAGATATGGAATTATTTAATGAACCCTCAAATATATACTCTGTATATAAAGTTAATATATTCACAGACATTGTTTTCATGAAATCTTTTTTATATATTTTTGTAAGGATTAATTACATCACCGATATATAAATACCATTCAGTTCGAATGGATTAAGAAACAAAATGGTTCTGTGGATATAAAAAAATGTGGCTGGATATACTTGTATATTGTGGTTTTTCATAATGCAAATATTGAGGTCGGAGCCCCATCTTGTACAGAGGCAAAGAACAGTACTGGACAATGTGTATTTGATCGGCAAAATTAAATATATAAAAATTCATGACATATTTCAGATGAACTTGCAGCAGTAGTATAGTCCAGAGGCATGGCCCAACATCTCAGCAACAGTAACAAGAGTGGCTTTTATGGTATGCCATTTTACAAGTCAACAAATACAGTGATTTGTTTTACGTTCCTTGTGTCTGAGAAACTAAGGCCCTCGTTATGAACAACAGGCCTGCTTCCAATTTCTGAGTTTCCATGTGACTCCATACCGCACACAGATTGCACAATCCACTAGGTTTCATTACATGACTTACTTGTAGTTTGTGGTTGACCATTACTGTGCGTGCCCCCTCCCCATGTAGAGAACACACACATACAAACACAAAACAACCTCACTCCACCAATCAGCTCTGTCCACCGAGCGTCTTTACCCTATTTACCCATTTGGGGTTCAAGAGGCGTGGTTTGAGCTTTACTCATCTGTCACAACAATGGTGGATCCACAATAGATTAACATGAATGAATTCCATGCAAACAAGGAAGGAGGGAGGAAGCAGGGACTTCTCCACTCACCGGTGGGTCTATCAGAACTGAGGCGTATTGCCACCTTCCTGGGGCAGTGTTTTAGAAGATGCAAAGTGTGTCACCATCTCTCCTAGACAGTACTCTCCATGACCCACTCTTGGCTCTCGAAGGTCCCCTTGCTCCCTCCCATATCCCCCTCCTCGTCACACTGCAGCAGCATGCCGTTCACAGACAAGCTCCTCTTAGTCCAGATGCTGCTGATGCGCCGGGGGTAGCTGCACACCGGCGTTGTGGCCGTGGAGGCGCTGGAGGCCATCGCTTTCTCTGTTTGCCGGTTTGTATCCATACAGTCCCCCATGTCAAACGACTGGCTTCTTTTTGGCTTGGAGTCCAGAGGCAGCATGAGCACCCGGCAGAGCCGTGAGTCCATTGTGTGGCCCAGCAGGGGCTCCCTGTCTGTGGGGGGCCTATCGCCGCCCGCCACTAGAGTGCTACTGCTGGAGGATGGCTCCCCCAGGTCTCCCCTACCCCTGGCCTGGCCCGCCCGGAGCTCTAGGGAGTTGAAGGCCCCCAGCAGGTGGTCCAGGTTGGCCCGGGGCTTGGAGGGGGCCGCCTGCCTCCACATGTTGGCCAGGGTGCTGTTGGGGCTGTGAGAGCCACCCCCGGCCATCGAGCCACCCGACGAGGAAGAGGAGGAGGTGAGGCTGCTCTGGAGGGATCCGCATTTAAACTCCACCACCTCGTCTTGGATGGTCACTTTGGCCTTGGGTTTGGGCAAGGGCAGGGGCATGCCATTCTGTCCCAGCCGGCCCCCATTGGTCTGTGAGTGGGTGGCACTAACGCTGGTCAGCTTGCCGATCCCCCCCGTGCCACCACCCTCATTGTCGGTGGCCTTGTAGCGCAGCATCAGGATAATGATGAAGACGAGTAGCGTCGCCACGATGATGCCACCCACCACCAGGATCATGGTGCCCCCTAGGAACTGGCTGTGGAGAGACTGGCACTGGGTGTAGTCATCGCGGGTGAAGAACTGGGCACAGCCCACCACGTTGGTGGCAGTCAGGGTGGTGGCGGTGTCGTCCCAGGCGGCCAAGACACACAGGTCGTACTTTGTCCCCGACACCAGGTTGGTCACCAGGAAGGCATTGCTGGAGGCCGGGATCATCCTATAGAAACACAGAGCAAGTGTTAAACACGCATGGTGAAAACCTAGTAGATTTGGTACAATTGAATTGATCAACACATGTAATATCAATGCAACGAAAATAAAACAGTGTTTGATTGTTCTTTATGATGTAATTTCCACTAAAAGAAAAAGAGGGCTTCCGTGTTCCTATGTTCATTCCCGGGGAGATGTCAAGTGTTGTCTATTTGTGGTTGCTGTTCTAGTCTAACAGACAGCCAGCTGTAATTGGCTTTATCTCTTTAAGCAGTCTGTCCTGCTGCAGCAAACAGACGCTCCATCCCATATCTGAGCCATGGAGATGAGAGAGAAATAAATAAGCAGAACACAGAGGAAGAGTGAAAGATAGTGAAAGAGAGAAGATTGAAAGCCTTGTGTAACAGCGAGAGCCTCAGATACCTATGTCGCTCAGGCAGCTGCAAGCGCTTTCTTACATCAGAAGATAGAGTCTCTGAGGCGAGAGACAGGTAGCCTTATAAAACAGTAATGGATGAGACCATCTCACCTGTCCAGAGGAGGGTCTTATACAGAACAGTCCCTCCAGGATTTAGATACATTTTTTTGCAAATCAACAATTCCCCACATATTTGAGGACTTGCAAATTTGACCAATCACCTCACTATTACCGCATAAAACATCAAAATCATCACAATATTCCTTCATATAACTGTCCGATCACCACACTACAAAAAGAGGGCTCCTCCACTCATTTTGAGACAAATTTGACAAAATCATAGCAAAATGTCAGAATTTTGGCAGACAACTATCAAAAAAAAAAGAAAGGAATCCTGGAGGAGCTGGCTGAAGTAACATGCCTGAGAACATGGTGAGTAATGTCCAGGGAACTGGCTCAGAGCTCGACAACGGCAGTCATTCAGTCAAGGTATCTGGCCATGCACACCTGTGTAAAATGCTGGCCATACACACCCATGCTGGAGTATCCCTTTATTTTAACGGTCTGTAATACATTATTTATAACAAAGCATTTAATAACAGTTTGCTCGCCATTTCTTAATCATTACTCCCACAATTGTAAATGTCAGTAAGCTAGATTTTTACACATTTATTTAAAATGTTCAGTATGTTTCCTAAAATCCTTAAACATCCTGTGTTATGTTCTTATTCTTTTACAGATGATATGTTTGTTCTAGGTCATTTTCAGCATCAGGTACTGCTGGAATGTCTACCACTGGTCACTCAAAACATTTATAGAGTATTTATAAAGTTTAAAAAGTGAGAATGGTTTATTAATGTGGGAGTAATGATTAATAACGGTGAACACATAATTTATAAAGGCATTATAAATGTTTTATTATGGACCATTTAAATAAAGTGTTACCAGCGGGCCATGAACACCTATGCAATATGCTGGCCATGCAGGTTCATGTAATATGCTGGCCATGCAGGTACATGTAATATGCTGGCCATGCAAGTCCATGTAATATGCTGGCCATGTAGGTCCATGTAATATGCTGGCCATGCAGGTCCATGTAATATGCTGGCCATGCAGGTCCATGTAATATGCTGGCCATGCAGGTCTATGTAATATGCTGGCCATGCAGGTCCATGTAATATGCTGGCCATGCAGGTCCATGTAATATGCTGGCCATGCAGGTCCATGTAATATGCTAGCCATGCAGGTCCATGTAATATGCTGGCCATGCAGGTCCATGTAATATTCTGGCCATGAACACCCATGTAATATGCTGGCCATGCAGGTCCATGTAATATGCAGGCCATGCAGGTCCATGCAATATGCTGGCCATGCAGGTCCATGTAATATGCATGTCCATGTAATAGGCAGGTCCATGTAATAAGCTGGCCATGCAGGTCCATGTAATATGCAGGTCCATGTAATATGCAGGTCCATGTAATAAGCTGGCTATGCAGGTCAATGTAATATGCAGGTCCATGTAATAAGCTGGCCATGCAGGGCTATGTAATATGCTAGCCATGCAGGGCTATGTGATATGCTAGCCATGCAGGGCTATGTGATATGTTGGCCATGCAGGTCCATTTGCAGAAAATAATCCCATACCTACTGTAACATATGGTGGTGGATCATTGATGTTATCGGGCTGTTTTACTTCCACTGGTTCTAGGGCCCTTGTTAAGGTCAAAGGCATCATGAACTCTACCATGTACCAGGACATTTTAGCCCAAAACTTGGTTGCTTCTGCCAGGAGGCTAAAACTTGGCTGTAAGTGGATCTTCCAGCAAGACAATGACCCCAAGCATACATCAAGATCCACAAAGAAACGGTTAATTGAACATTTTGCGATGGCCATCTCAGTCTCCGGACTTGGACCCCATTGAAAACCTGTGGCTTGAATTAAAGAGGGCATAAGCACAGACCGAAAGACATCAAGGATCTGGATATATTCTAATATGGAGGGCTAGTCTTTCCCTCCCAATGTGTTCTTGAAATCTCATAAAACATTATAGAGAAAGCCTAAGTGCTGTTATACTTGGGTGCACAAAGGGGGTGCACAAAGTATTGAAAACAGGGGTGCCAATAATTCTGGCACATCTTTTTTTAGATTTTTTAAATGACAAATAAAACATTTAAAATTATCTCTGAGAAATTGTATTAGTATAAAAGAATTGCATTTTTAAAATATTTTGGAGCATACAATATAGCTCAGTATTTGTAATATTTCTTTTATACAGGCTTTTTTGCAAATCTTTATCGAGGTTGGCAATGATTTTAAATGTGCCCATATAATCATCAACAGGGATCATCAACATTTCTCTGGAGAAATTGGCTGAAATTGGCAAACCACATGGACACTGTAGTGAAGAAGGCACAACAGCGACTCTGTAACCCTTTCCTGCAGTCAAATGAACAATATTTATCAACAGGGTCGCCGTTGAGAAATTGGCTGAAATGGTCCACCCCCACAGACAGTGTGGTGAAGAAGGAGCAACGGTGCCTCTTCAACATCAGGAGGCTGAAGACATTTGACTTGGCCCCTAAGACCCTCACAAACTTTTACAGATGCACCATTGAGAGCATCCCGTCGGGCTGTATCACCACCTGGTATGGTAACTGCACCACCCGCAACCACAGAACTCTCCAGAGGGGGCACATTGCCTCCACTCCAGGACACATACAGCACCCGATGTCACAGGAAGGCCAAAAAGATCATCAAGAACATCAACCACCCGAGCCACGGCCTGTTCACCCCGCTATCATCCAGAAGGCGAGGTCAGTACAGTTGCATCAAAGCTGGGACCGAGAGACTGAAAAACAGATTATATCTCAAGCCATCAGACTGTTAAATAGCTGGCCCCCAACCAGTACCCTGCCCTGAACTTAGTCACTGTCACTAGCCAGCTACCACCCGGTTACTCATCCCTGCACCTTAGAGGCTGCTGTTCTATGTAAATAGACATGGAATCACTGGGCACTTTAATAATGGAACACTGGCAACATTAATAATGTTTACATACTATTTTACTAATTTCATATGTAAAAAGAAACGTCCCC
The DNA here is from genome assembly GCF_016432855.1 of Salvelinus namaycush. Lineage (NCBI taxonomy): Eukaryota > Metazoa > Chordata > Actinopteri > Salmoniformes > Salmonidae > Salvelinus > Salvelinus namaycush. Next base: position 9,318,770 of record NC_052335.1, read on the forward strand.
TTTTCAGGACCCTGTCTTTCATAGATAATTCGTAAAAATCCAAATAAATTCACAGATCTTCATTGTAAAGGCTTTAAACACTATTTCCCATGCTTGTTCAATGAACCAAAAACAATTAATCAACATGCACCTGTGGAACGGTTGTTAAGACACTAACAGCTTACAGACGGTAGGCAATTAAGGTCACAGTTATGAAAACGTAGGACACAAAAGAGGCCTTTCTACTGACTCTGAAAAACACCCAGGATCCCTGCTCATCTGCGTGAACGTGCCTTAGGCATGCTTCAAGGAGGCATGAGGTCTGCAGATGTGGCCAGGGCAATAAATTGCAATGTCTGTACTGTGAGAAGCCTAAGACAGCACTACAGGGAGACAGGACGGACAGCTGATCGTCCTCGCAGTGGCAGACCATGTGTAACAACACCTGCACAGGATCAGTATATCCGAACATCACACCTGCGGGACAGGTACAGGATGGCAACAACAACTGCCTGAGTTACACCAGGAACGCACAATTCCTCCATCAGTGCTCAGACTGTCCGCAATAGGCTGAGACAGGCTGGACTGAGGGCTTGTAGGCCTGTTGTACGACAGGTCCTCACCAGACATCACCGGCAACAACGTCACCTATGGGCACAAACCCACCATCGCTGGACCAGACAGGACTGGCAAAAAGTGCTCTTCACTGACGAGTCGCGTTTTTGTCTCTCCAGGGATGATGCTCGGATTCGCGTTTATCGTCGAAGGAAAGAGCGTTACACCGAGGCCTGTACTCTGGAGCGGGATCGATTTGGAGGTGGAGGGCCCGTCATGGTCTGGGGCGGTGTGTCACAGCATTATTGGACTGAGCTTGTTGTCATTTCAGGCAATCTCAACGCTGTGCGTTACAGGGAAGACATCCTCCTCCCTCATGTGGTACCCTTCCTGCAGGCTCATCCTGACATGACCCTCCAGCATGACAATGCCACCAGCCATACTGCTCGTTCTGTGTGTGATTTCCTGGGTGAGGGCTAGGGCCATTTCCCCCAGAAATGTCCGGGAACTTGCAGGTGCCTTGGTGGAAGAGTGGGGTAACATCTCACACCAAGAACTGGCAAATCTGGTGCAGTCCATGAGGAGGAGATGCACTGCACTACTTAATGCAGCTGGTGGCCACACCAGATACTGATCGTTACTTTTGATTTGAACCCCCCCCTTTGTTCAGGGACACATTATTCCATTTATGTTAGTCACATGTCTGTGGAACCTGTTCAGTTTATGTCTCAGTTGTTGAATCTTATGTTTTTACAAATATTTACACGTTAAGTTTGCTGAAAATGAACGCAGTTGACAGTGAGGCAATTTCTTTTTTTGCTGAGTTTATATACAGTATTATACTGTATTCTAGTCAATGCCACTCGACATTGCTCATCCTAATATTTACATATTTCTTAATTCCGTTATTTTACCTTGAGATTTGTGTGTATTTTTGTGAAATGTTAGATACTACAGCACTGTTGGAGCTAGGAAGAGAAGCATTTTGCTACACCCGCAATAACATTTGCTAAATATGTGTATGTGACCAATACAATTTATTTGATTTGTTTCACAGTAGGTTTGTTTAAGACTACCAAGAAACACTCTGCGTGACCCTGATTTATCCCACTGCAGTAAAAGGTAAACCTCAGGAGGCTGAAGAAACTAATCCTGTCCCCAGGGGCCCTCACAGTATTCTACAGGAGCACCATCAACACATACTGTCGGGCTACATCACAGCCTGGTATGGCAACTCCACCGTCGCTGACTGCAAGGCACTACAGAGGGAGGTACGCTCAGCCGAACGCACCATTGGGCGCACACTGACTGCTCTCCAGGACACCTACAACACCAGGTGTCGCAGGAAGGCCAAGAAGATCATCAGGGACCTCAGCCACCAGAGCCACGGCATGTTCTCCCCACTTCCATCACTTGGACGCGGGCAGTACAGGCAGGAGCATCATGGCAAAAACTAAGACTGGCCAATAGCTTCTACCCCCCCACTCAACAGACATCTACTCTGCCCCCACCCAAATATACATTTATCATGATGAATAGCCCCGTTTTGCTGTGCGCTGCTCTCTCCTCTGTCCGTGACTGATTGATTTTAAACATATTTGTTGACTGGTTCATTCAGATGAATTGAAATACAGAACAAAGTGGAACTCAAGGAAAACATCTGTTGGTGCTTATCATGGGGAGATAAACAACAAATGTGGGCTGCAAAGGCAATTTGGACAGAGCATGAGGCCATAACATTAATCACAGAAAGAGAGGGAGAGGGATAGTCCTTAAACATTGCTTCTGGGAAGGAAAAGGAGAGGGGAGCCACAGTATTGTCAGTTACAGTTTCAACACACTTCCTCATTGGCAAGAAATAGACCCAGCGAAAAACAAACAAACAAATCATTATTTCAGGCTAAAGCATTTCTTTTTTGGCCATCTAATCTCATTCGTAGAAACACATAATCGGGTCTAACGGTCATCTCGCGCTGAACTGTGCATGTGCAGGCCATCAAATCAAAGGCACTCCTTCGATATAAAGTTGTTTTTGATGAAAATGTAAACGTGTCAGTTTGTCACTTTCACGAGGTTGGAGTAATAACAAGTTCAACTACTTAACACCATGGCTCGAATCTAGTTTGTGCCTTTAGTTTTTTATAAAATGAACAACTAAGGAATCATTTTTCACTTCTCTCATTGACTTCCCAAACCCCGGCCGGGTCTGTTTGGTCGGTTTCGCAAGCATTCACGGAAGCCTTGCGATGTTGCACCTCTGGGTTTAGAAACTCTGTGACTCATGTTTGCAAAGCATAGCTCAATCTTCTCATTGATTTCTTAAGGCGGCCTCTCTCTGGACAAATACAGACAAGGTCATGCCAAATGGGTCTCTTGCTCCATTGATTTAGCCTAAACATCAGGGTGCTGGGAAATTTGATTATGCATTTCTAAGCAGAAATCCCTAATGGACTCTGCAGTCCCTGCTAGGGCATTTCTTGGGAGATGCTGCTGTACTGTATTGTACTGTAGCGGCAGCGGGGAGATTAAATGAGCCGTGACTCTCGCCAGTGTCCATACCCTTGAGTGTATATCTTGCAATAAAACTTCCAGCTATACTAACTATAATGGATGAATGCAAAAAAATAAATAGGGTGATAGGATATCATTTTTTGTTGCTTTGGGGAGGTTTGTGTGGATTTTTATTGGGGATAGGGTAGGGTAGTGCGTTTTTTGCCTGGTTTGCATTCACAATTTTGCAGGTTTTCATATATAATTTATTCTATCCTAGCCAACTTTGACCATCTGCTTGCATGCACCTCCCCTATCAGGGGTTTCTGGTACTTTCCACATCACCAGCCTGTGCCACAGTCTCCACATGGGTTGCCGCCGTCAGCTCAGGGCTCATATTCATCACACTGGCACAAGAATCGGGTGATGGACAGCACATGGTGCTGAAATTATCCTAATTCTAGTAATTCATTTCAGCAGTCTTCATTTTAATTCCAATTAACTAACAACTAGAGGACTTTGTAATGGAGCCTATTTCTTCCTATTTAAGAAATAAAATGTAGGCCTACCTGTTTGACAGACTAAATTATAGGCTATCCATATATTTTTTGTCCAATTCCTCCACCATTCATTAATTACACTACATGACCAAAAGTGGACACCTGCTCGTTGAACATCTCATTCCAAAATAATGGGCATTAAAATGGAGTTGGTCCCCCCTTTGGTGCTATAACAGCCTTCACTCTTCTGGGAAGGCTTTCCCCTAGATGTTGGAACATTTCTGCGGGGACTTGCTAACATTCAGCCACAATAGCATTAGGGAGGTTAGGCACTGATGTTGGGCGATTAGGCCTGGCTCACAGCCGGTGTTCCAATTCATTCCAAAGGTGTTCGATGGGGTTGAGGTCAGGGCCCTGTGCAAAGTTGGAAGCACAGAATCGTCTAGAATGTCATTGTATGCTGTAGCGTTAAAACGTCCCTTTCCTGGAACTAAGGGGCCTAGCCCGAACCATGAAAAACAGCCCCCGACCATTATTCCTCCTCCACCAAATTTTACAGTTCGCACTATGCATTGGGGCAGGAAGCATCCGCCAAACCCAGATTCGTCCGTCAGACTGTCAGATGGTGAAGCTTGATTCATCACTCTAGAGAACGTGTTTCTACTGTTCCAGGGTCCAATGGCTACAAGCTTTACACCACTCCAGCCCATGCTTGGCATTGCGCATGGTGATCTTAGTCCTGTGTGTGGCTGCTCGGCCATGTAAACCAATTTCATGAAGCTCCCGACGAACAGTACTTAGGCTGACGTTGCTTCCAGAGGCAGTTTGGAACTCGGTAGTGAGTGTTGCAACCGAGGACAGACGATTTTTACGCACTCTAGCAGGGCAGAAATTTGATGAACTGACTTGTTAGAAAGGTGGAATCCTATGGCAGTGCCACATTGAAAGTCACTGAGCTACTCAGTATGGTCATGCAATCGCTAATGTTTGTCTATGGAGATTGCATGGCTGTGTGTTCTATTTTATACACCTGTCATCAACAGGTGTGGCTGAAATAGCCGAATCCACTCATTTGAAGGGGTTTCCACATACTATTGTATATATAGTGTACCTGTGTCCGTGAAGGGTTTGGTCTGTTAAGTTAAAGCCAGTGCTCAAATTGAGAGGGTAGGCCTATGTGAGGGTATGCCATAGTCTACTTTTTGATAAAGACAATGGCAAAAAGCATACCCCTTTTAAGCTTAAGAATTTGAATTCTGATTATATAAAGCTGTCTATAACAACGCTTTCCTCCGCAATGGTTTATGCTAGAAATTAGCTGAAAAATGCACAAGACAGACGCGACTCTGATGCATATGATGCATATGGGGATGTCTGATGCATATGGGGATGTCTTTAGTTTGTGTCTATGAAATAAAATTCAGCTACGATGCTGAGCTACGAAGTTCTTTAGCCGAGTAATCATTTTTAGTTTTTTTTGGCAAGTAATTTAATAGGCCTACAATTCTGACTCTATCAATTGAGCTAGGCCTATTCACATTCTTTAAAAGAGAAGATATTTAAACCCAGGCAGCCCTGAGGGACGCACTTGTGACCTTCTCTTGTAGGGTTACGCCTAGGAAGAGTAGCCAGCAGTTAAGGATATTTTGTTTTTGCTTAAGTCCTCTGTCTGGGGTGGAAAGGTAACTTTTGAAATTAGGCTACAATGCTTATAATCAATCATATGATGTCTCAGATTTAATTCTTTGCAAACAGCGACTGTTCTGTTACAAGTCAGTTAGGATCACCACTTTTTGAAATGTCACAATAATAGTAGAGAGAATGATTTATTTCAGCTTTAATTTCTTTCATCACATTCCCAGTGGGTCAGAAGTTTACATACACTCAATTAGTATTTGGTAGCATTGCCTTTAAATTGTTTAACTTGGGTCAAACGTTTTGGGTAGCCTTCCACAAGCTTCCCACAATAAGGTGGGTGAAGCCAGCAGTCATTCGTTAGGAAGGTATTCATCATAACTGTTAAAAAGACGAATGTATCCATCTCTACCTCTGATTTCTGTCTGAAATGCACCATTAAAATTCAAATGCAGATCCCATCTCCCTCCCTTGAAAAAACTCTAAACCTCATGATCTGCCTGAATATTTCATTATGTTATGACTATTCATTGGCCCATTCCTCATGATAGAGCTGGTGTAACTGAGTCAGGTTTGTAGGCCTCCTTGCTCGCACACACTTTTTCAGTTCTGCCCACACATTTTCTATAGGATTGAGGTCAGGGCTTTGTGATGGCCACTCCAATACCTTGACTTTGTTGTCCTCAAGCCATTTTGCCACAACTTTGGAAGTATGCTTGGGATCATTGGCCATTTGCGAGCAAGCTTTAACTTCCTGAGTGATGTCTTGACATGTTGCTTCAATATATCCACATAATTTTCCTACCTCATGATGCCATCTATTTTGTGAAGTGCACCAGTCCTTCCTGCAGTAAAGCACCCCCACAACATGATGCTGCCACCCCCGTGCTTCACGGTTGGGATGGTGTTCTTCGGCTTGCAAGCATCCCCCTTTTTCCTCCAAACATAACAATGGTCATTATGGCCAAACAGTACTATTTTTGTTTCATCAGACCAGAGGACATTTCTCCACAAAGTACGATCTTTGTCCCCATGTGCAGTTGCAAACCGTAGTCTGGCTTTTTTATGTCAGTTTTGGAGTGGTGGCTTCTTCCTTGCTGAGCGGCCTTTCAGGTTATGTCAATATAGGACTAATTTTACTGTGGATATAGATACTTTTGTACCTGTTTCCTCCAGCATCTTCATAAGGTCCTTTGCTGTTGTTCAGGGATGGATTTGCACTTTTCGCACCAAAGTACGTTCATCTCTAGGAGACAGAATGCGTATCCTTCCAGAGCGGTATGACGGCTGCGTGGTCCCATGGTGTTTATACTTGCGTACTCTTGTTTGTATAGATGAATGTGGTACCTTCAGGCGTTTGGAAATTGCTCCTAAGGATGAACCAGACTTGTGGAGGTCTACAATTTTTTTCTGAGGTCTTGGCTGACTTCTTTTGATGTCAAGAAAAGAGGCACTGAGTTTGAAGGTAGGCCTTGAAATACATCCACAGGTACACCTCCAATTGACTCAAATGACTAGAATTGCATTATATGCATTTATAAAAAAAAAAAAAAAATTGGGTCCCGCAAATAAAACTATACGTGCATGCAATGCTCTATTATAAAGCAGATTTATTTTCACCGCCTGATTGTAATAATGAGGTAGGCCTAATTTGATGGTAATCATTGTTTTGGGTTAATTCGATGAAGGGGGAGGGTGCTGCCATTTGTTTCAAGTACAAGGGGAGAGTCATGTGATTTTTTTTTTTACGTTACAGACCCTGGTCCCTTAGGCTATTCATATCTTAAATTTTTTCACCCCTTCTTCGTGGTGTCCAATTGGTAGATCCGGGAGAGTCGAAGGTCGAGAGCCATGTGTCCTCCGAAACACAACCCTGCCAAGACACACTGCTTCTCGACACACTGCTCATTTAACCCAGAAGCCAGCCGCACTATTGTGTTGGAGGAAACACCATCCAACTGACGACCGAGGTCAGCTTGGAGTCGCCCGGCCCGCCACAAAGAGTCGCTAGAGCACGATGAGACAAGGACAACCCGGCCGGCCGAACCCTCCCCTCATGGGTCTCCCGGTCACGGCCGGCTGTGACACAGCCTGGGATCAAAGCTGAGTCTGTAGTGACGACTCAGCACTGCGATGCTGTGCCTTAGACCACTGTGCCACTCGGGAATCCCAGGCTATTCAAATGTAAGAGAATCCTGCTATGAGCCCAGCAATACACAAAGTGTTCACAAATGGAGTTCCTAAATCCAAAGTTAATTTGATATATTTGAATTGTTTAACCTTTATTTAATTAGAACAATTAAGAACAAATTATTATTTACAATGACTGTCTAGCAAGAGGGAAACGGCCTCCTGCAGGGATGGGGAAAAATAAAATAAATACATGTAGGATAAAACACACATCACGACCCCACTACACTACATAAAGAGAGACCTAATACAACAACACAACATGGCAGCAACACATGACAAAACAGCATGGGAGCAACAGAACATGACAACACACCGTAGCAACATGGCAGCAGGACAACATGGCAGCAGCACAAACATGGTACAAACATTGTTAGGCACAGACAACAGCATGAAGGGCAAAAAGGTAGAGATGACAATACATCACTCGAAGCAGCCACAAGTGTCAGTTATAGTGTCCATGATTGAGTCTTTGAATATAGAGACAGAGATAAAACTGGCCAGTTTGAGTGTTTTTTGCAGCTCGTTCCAGTCGCTAGCTGCAGCGAACTGAAAAGAGGAGCGACCCAGGGACGTATGTGCTTTGGGAACCTTTAACAGAATGTGACTGGCAGAACGGGTATTGTATGTGGAGGATGAAGGGTTGCAGTAGGTATCTCAAATAGGGGGAGTGAGGCCTAATAGGGTTTTATAAATAAGCATCAACCAGTTGGTCTTGTGCCGAGTATACAAAGATGGCAAGTTTACAGAGGAGTATAAAGTACTTCTACATCTGCATTGCTTGCTGTTTGGGGTTTTAGGCTGAGTTTCTGTATAAGCACTTTGTGACATCAGCTGATGTAAAAAGGGCTTTCTAAATAGAAATTGATTTGATATAGAGTGCAGTGATGTGTCCTATAAGGAGCATTGGTGGCAAATCTGATGGCCGAATGGTAAAGAACATCTAGCCGCTCGAGAGCATCCTTACCTGCCAATCTATAAATTACGTCTCTGTAATCTAGCATCGGTAGGATGGCCATCTGAATCAGGGTTAGTTTGGCAGCTGGGGTGAAAGAGGAGCGATTACGATAGAGGAAACCAAGCCTAGATTTAACCTTAGCCTGCAGTTGAGCCTTGTTTTTGGAGGTGTTTAGAGCAAGGTTAAGGGCAGAGAAAAATGATTGGACTTTGTTGCTGAGTAAAGCTCAAATAATAAGATTCACAAGTTAATTAGCCAACATAAAATTCAGATCAGTCAAAATTCTGTGGTGTGTGTGTATGTACATATGTGCGTGTGTGCTCGATGCGAGCGAGCGAAAGCTCGAGAGAGAGGGGGAGTGTGGCTAGGGTACCTGTGCCAGACAGTGGGACACAGGCCAGGGCAGACAGGGCCCAGATCGTAAGGAGGTTTTTGTAAGGAGGTTGAGTAGGAGGGGACGCGTTAAACCTTACCAGACACGTGGTGGAGCAGATAAAAACATCCAAAGGGAAAAGCTGAATGAAAAACGTTGGGCGAAGACAAAACCAAGACGCCGGTAAAAATGCTAAATTCCAAAGCAAGATCAAACAGAAATTAAAGTAAAGAACGAAAAAGTAAACGCTGCAATGTATCAGCTGCAATGTCCTTAGCCAGCAGTCATTCGTTAGGAAGGTATTCATCATAACTGTTAAAAAGACTAATGTATCCATCTCTACCTCTGATTTCTGTCTGAAATGCACCATTAAAATGCAAATGCAGATCCCATCTCCCTCCCTTGAAAAAACTCTAAACCTCATGATCTGCCTGAATATTTCATTACGTTATGACTAACACAGGAAGTCATCCGTTCACTCGTACCCAAATCGGACACATTTTAAAAGACCACATTCTCAAGTATTAATGTCTTGGCCTAAGGATAGGTTCAACTTCAACAAACAGAAATATAAAATGGGTTCAGGGAAAGGCTCTAGATGGGCAAGAACCCCCTTTCTGTGTGTACTATGGGCTAATGCTTACATAACATACAGTAAAAAGAGTGGAGACAATTATCTTGACATTACATGATGTTGAGTACTATATGGCATGAGGCACATTAACCGTTTCTCACAGAGAGTGCTAATCAAAGTAGCATGTTTCTTTGTGATACGTGAGCAGTGGAGCGTGGATCCACACCACTCTCTTCAACTCCAGCTAATAGCCAATAATAGTGGCCCCAGGAGCTTGCTATCCTTTCTGAAGCACATCTCCAAGCCGAGGAGAAGCATAGGCATTAAATCACATGGCATGCGACAATCCAACCATTATATGAGGGGGCCTCATTGCAATTCAACTGAAATATCACTGAATGTCCCCGTCTGACACATAACTTCCATTACTATGTCCATATACACTCTTAGAAAAAAGGGTTCCAAAAGGGTTCTTTGGCTGTCCCCATAGGATAACCCTTTTTGGTTCCAGGGTGAACTATTTTTGGTTCTATCTGGAACCAACAAGGTTCTTCAAAGGGTTCTCCTATGGAACCCTTTTAGGTTCTAGATAGCACCTTTTTGCCTAAGAGTGTATAGCACCTTCCTTGTCTGCTATCTCTGCCTCTAAAATCCTGATGGATAAACATAATGCCCTTAACATATTCATGACGATACATCCTCTGGGTATACAGCATATTATTTCTATCTTTCCCTAACCATATGGTAAATCAGTATACTGTCTGATTCTCTTCCAAGCCCTTTGTCAATTCTACATATTTTACCCTTGACGATTTAGGTTTGGCAGAGAAACGAGAAAACATGTATTATTTTGAGTGTCAGAGATTTGTGTTGAAGAGTAAGAAGGACTGTTTTTCTCACTTGCTGTTATCAAAATCAAATCAAATATTATTGGTCAAATGCGCCGAATATAACAGGTGTAGACTTTACAGGGAAATGCTTACTTATGAGCCCATTCCCAAAAATGCAGAGTTCAAAAGTAGACAATGAATACCAGTACCGAGTCAATGTGCCGGAGTATGAGGTAGTTGAGGTATTTGAGGTAATTCAGTATGTGCATGTGGGTAGGGATACAAGTGACTAGGCAATATATAATAAACAGAGCAGCAGCAATGTACGCTCCCATTCAAAAGTTTGGGGTCACTTAGAAATGTCTTTGTTTTTGAAAGAAAAGCACATTTTTTGTCCATTAAATTGATCAGAAATACAGTGTAGACATTGTTAATGCTGTAAATGACTATTGCTGCTGGAAACAGCTGATTTTTAATGGAAAATCTACATAGGGGTACATTATCAGCAACCATCACTCCTGTGTTCCAATGACACATTGTGTTAGCTAATCCAAGTTCATCATTTTTAAAGGCTAATTGATCATTAGAAAACCCTTTTGCAATTATGTTATCACAGCTGAAAACTGTTGTTCAGATTAAAGAAGCAATACAACTGTCCTTCTTTAGACTAGTTGAGTATCTGGAGCATCAGCATTTGTGGGTTTGATTACAGGCTCACAATGGCCAGAAACAAAGACCTTTCTTCTGAAACTCATCAGTCATATTTCTTGTTCTCAGAAATGAAGGCTATTCCATGCGAGAAATTGCCAAGAAACTGAAGATCTCGTACAACGCTGTGTACTACTCCCTTCACAGAAGAGTGCAAACTGGCTCTAACCAGAATAGAAAGAGGAGTGGGAGGCCCCGGTGCACAACTGAGCAAGAGGACAAGTACATTAGAGTGTCTAGTTTGAGAAACAGATACCTCACAAGTCCTCAACTGGCAGCTTCAGTAAAGAGTACCCGCAAACACCAGTCTCAACATCAACAGTGAAGAGGCGACTCCGGGATGAGGCCTTCTAGGCAGAGTTCCTCTGTCCAGTGTTTGTGTTCTTTTGCCCATCTTAATCTTTTATTTTTATTGGCCAGTCTGAGATATGGCTTTTTCTTTGCAACTCTTTCCATCTACAATAGTCATTTACAACATTAACTATGTCTACACTGTATTTCTGATCAATTTGATGTTATTTTAATGGACAAAAAATTAGCTTTTCTTTCAAAAACAAGGACATTTCTAAGTGACCCCAAACCTTTGAACGGTAGTGTATGTGAAGTGTGAAAATGTGTCTATGTGTGAGTGTCTGTGTGTGTGTGGTGTCAATATGCATCTATGTAGTTTGTGTGTGTGTGTGTGTTGGAGTGTCAGTGTAGTATGTGTCAGTGTGTGGGGAGAGTCTCGTGAGTGTGCATACAGCCAGTGCAAAGGAGTATGTGTAAAACAATTAAGATAAAGATATATTTTGATTAACTGTTCAGCAGTCTTATGGCTTGGGGGTAGAAGCTGTTCAGGTGCTTTTGGTCCCAGACTTTGGAGCTCCGGTATCGCTTTCCAAGTGGGAAAGGGCAGTGTAATAGAGATTGCATCACCTGGGAATCTGTTGGGGCGGTATGCGAATTTCAGTGGGTCCAGGGTTTCTGGGATGATTGTGTTGATGTGAGTCATGACCAGACTTTGAAAGCATTTCATGGCTACAGATGTGAGTGCTACGGGGCGGTAGTCCTTTAGACATGTTACCTTGGCTTTCTTAGGCACAGGGACTATTGTTGTTTGCTTGAAATATGTAGGTATTACAGACTGGGTCATAGAGAGGTTAAAAATGTCAGTGAATACACATCCTGGTAATCCATCTGGCCCTGCGTCCTTGTGAATGTTAACCTGTTTAAAGGTCTTACTCACATCGGCTATGTATCATACAGTCATCTGGAACAGCTGGTGCTCTCATACATGGTTCAATGTTGCTTGCCTCGAAGCGAGCATAGAAGGCATTTAGCTTGTCTTGTAGGCTCGCTGGGTAGCTCATGGCTGGGATTCACTTTGTAATCCGTGATAGTTTGCAAGCCTTGCCACATCCGACAAGTGTCAGAGCCGGTGTAGTAGGATTCGATCTTAGTCCTGTATTGATGCTTTGCCTGTTTGATGGTTCGTCGGAGGCCGTAGCGGGATATCTTATAAGCATCCGGATTAGTGTCCTGGTTCTTGAAAGCGGTAGCTCTAGCCTTTAGCTCACTGCGGATGTTGCCCGTAATCCATGGATTTCTTTTTTGGGATATGTATGTATGGTCACTGTGGAGATAACGTTGTCGATGCACTTATTAATGAAGCTGGTGACTTATGTGGTAAACTCCTCAATGGCATCGGATAAGTCCTGTATCTTAGCGTCCGCTTCATTAGACCACTTCCGTATTGAGTATGTCACTGGTACTTCCTGTTAGAGTTTTTGCTTGTAAGCAGGAATCAGGAATATAGAGTTATGGTCCAATTTGCTGAATGGAGGGTGGGGGAGAGCTTTGGATGCATCTCTGTGAGTGGGTTAAAGCTGATCTAGAGTTTTTGTCCGTCTAGTTGCACAGGTGACATGCTGGTAGAAATGGGGTAAATCTGTCACTCCCTGATTTGTTTCACCTGTCTTTGTGATTGTCTCCACCCCACTCCAGGTGTTGCCTATCTTCCCCATTATCCCCTGTGTGTTTATACCTGTGTTCTCTGTTTGTCTGTTGCCAGTTCATCTTGTTTGTTCAAGTCAACCAGCGTTTTGTGTCTCAGCTCCTGCTTTCTCCAGTCTCTCTTTTTCTCGCCCTCCTGGTTTTGACCCTTGCCTGTCCTGACTCCGAGCCCACCTGCCTGACCACTCTGCCTGCCCCTGATCCTGAGCCTGCCTGCCGACCTGTACCTTTGCCCCCCCCTGGATTACCGATCTCTGCCTTACCCTGACCCTGAGCCTGCCTGCCACCCGGTACCGTTGACCCACCTCTGGTTTACTGACTACTACCTGCCTTGACCTGTCTATTGCCTGCCCCTGTTGGAATATTAAACTACTGTTTATTCGACGTGTTCTGCATCTGGGTCTTACCTTCATACCTGATAAAAACTGATTTCAGATTTCTTGCATTAAAATTACCGGCCACTAGGGGCTCCGCCTCTGGATGAGCGTTTTCTTGTTTGCATATGGCCGTATACAGCTTGTTGAGTGTGGTCTTAATGCCAGCATCAGTTTGTGAAAGGTGAAAGCTCTCTTGGTAAATAGTATCGTCTACAGCTTATCAGGACGTATCGTATCTCAGGCGAGCAGAACCTCGAGACATCCTTAATATTAGAGATTGCGCACCAGCAGTTGTTTACAAAGAGACACGCACATCACCTCCTGATCTTACCGGACTCTGCCATTCTGTCCTGACGATGCATAGAAAAGCCAGCTAGATGTATAGTATCCATGTCCTTGTTCAGCCAAGACTCCGAGAAGCATAGGATATTACATTTCTTAATGTCCGAACGGTGCTTGTCCAGTTTATTCTCCAGCGATTGCACATTTGTCAATATAACAGAGACTGTAGAGGCAATGTTTTTTATTCTCTGCCGTATTCTCACCAGGGTGCCCGTGCGCCAGCCTCTATAGAGCCGCCTTCACGTCCTTCGAGTGTCAGGGATTAGGGCCTCGTCCAGGATAATCACTATGTCTTTCGCCTCCTACTCATTGAAGTAGAAGTCCTCGTCCAAATCGAGGTTAGTGATCGCTGTTCTGATGTCCAGAAGCATAGGAAACGATGGCGGAAACATGATGTACAAAAAAAGTTAAGATCAGCGCAAGAAAAGACACAAAATAGCACAATTGGTCAGGAGCTCAGAAAACAGCTGCCATTCCCTCCTATTCGAAAAATGTTTTATTACACTGACAATAGGTTGCAAGATTTACACTATAATTTTAATCATCAATTCCACTGAAATAAGTAATGTTCTAAACTAAAACGCTATAATAACGAACTGTAGTGGCAATGACTGAAAAAACTGATAACAGAGAAATAAAATAGAATATATAACGAAAGGGATACGTCTCTCGAGGCTCCAGCTGAACTGATCTGACTTTCTCAAGGTTTTAACAGAGTAACTGATTTAAATGGCATTAAGTAATTGGATTTCCTTTCTGGCTGGTTTCACAGTCGTTTGGAGATGTGCTACTTTACAATGTATCAGCTTCCAGTAATACATTTTTAGCCTCATCAAATAGCTCTGGATTGACAGAATTTCCCCCCCATTGATTTTAGGGATGGAATTCTCTTGCTTATGGCCTACGAAGCATAAGCGAGCCGAACGCCACGCAGCGCTTAGCGAAAAAAGGCAGTGTAAAATTGGAGAGAGTTGTTTCGCTGTCGAACAATTCAACGGACAGACAAAAGCAATGGGTGATGGATGGATCACTTAGGATCGAGCTATATTAGCTCGATTATTAGGACAACTCGGTTTGAAAGGCTGAAAGTTCTGTACATGTGGCAGTGTTGTTGATGCTGTGCATTTTGTCTAGTGTAAAAGGCATTGTTTACTGTTTGGCACAATCCATCTATCTTTCCTGAAAGCTGAGAGACAAAACAAGTCACCTGGAGGGTTAAAACAACACTTGTATTGAGTGTCTCCTCCATACAATATATCACAACTTGTTATTTTGTTACTTCATAGATCAAAGCTATCGGTGTACCTTCTCATCTGAAAATGAAAGAAACGTTTAAAAAAGTCTGCCTTTGTTACCTGTAGATGAGGACTTCGTCGTCCGAACAGTTGTACTGGAGCTGAAACATTTTCACCTTGGGCGCTGCCTTGCTGACTGTCCACTTAACCAGAGCTGAAATGGCCGTCACCTCTGACACAGTGACCATTTTCTCAGGCGGGCTCTTAGGAACCCCCTTGCTGATCCTGGTGGTGCCTGTGATGTCTGAGAGGCGGGACTTGGGCTGCGAGGCTTGACTGGTGCCGTTGCTAAGGTGGGGCAGCTGGATGATTGACAGCTCCACAGAGGCGGTGGACTCTCCAGCCACGTTAGCAGCGATGCAGGTGAAGGTACCGTAGTCCTTGGAGGTGGTAATGAGGATTTCCAGGGTGCCGTTGCGGTAGACAGCGGTACGGGATGAGTTGCCAAGGAGACGGTCATCGGGGGCCATCCAGTGGATGGTAGGGGTGGGGTCTCCAACAGCCTCGCACCTCAGGCTGGCTGTCTGGCCCTCTAGCACCAGCATCCTGTGGGTGTGCTGAGTGATGAGTGGCGCCTCACACACAAACTCCTCCTCACTCACATACCAGAAGTAGCGCCCTTTCAGGCTGGGAGGGGAAGCGCAGGTCTCCAGGTCGTCGTCCCTCTCCAGCCGCCGCAGCCACAGCACCTCGCAGTTACAGTGCAGGGGGTTTCCCCCGATGCTAAGGGACAGCTGAGGGGTGTAGGGCGTGGTCAACAGCACCAAATCCTGTGCCCTGGCGAAGATGGGGTCTGGGGGAAGCTTCTGCAGCCGGTTGGAGGTGAGATCCAGGCGAGCCAACCTTTCTAGATCAGTAAAGGTCCCCTCAGGGATAAAGTCCAGGAGGTTATGATCAAGACTCAACTGGTGGAGGGAGACCATCTGCTTGACTGAGTCCCAGGGCAGGCTCCTCAGGTTGTTGTAGGACAGATCCAGATCCTCCAGGGAGGGGGCCAGGTCTTCGAAGCTCCTGTCTGAGATGCGTCCCAGCTGGTTGTTGTTGACGATGAGGTGCTGCAGGTTAACCAGGCCCCTGAGATCCTCTGGACCCAGCTCCATGAGGCGGTTGTTGTCCAGGTGTAAGGAACGCAGGGTCTCCAGGTCGCCGAAGGAGAAGGGCTGGATGTAGCTGATGGTGTTGCGGCTGAGCGTCAGATCCACCAGGTCGGTCATGTTGGCAAAGTCCTGCTGGGTGATGCGGAGGATGTAGTTGCCACCCAGCCGGAGCTCCACAGTGCGCCGGTCGAGGTCCAACGGGACGAAGAGAAGGCCTTTGGAGGGGCACAGGGTCCCCAGGGACTCGGATAGGTTCTGGCAGACACAGTACTTAGGGCATGCATGGGCCATCATCACTGCGGTTCCCAGGACCAGCAGGCAACAGAGGATGTGGTCCATGGTAGAGTCACACAAAGGAACCTACACACACAGAGAGAGAGAGAGAGTGAAGAGAAAAAAAGAAGACACGATTAGTTATTTCATAGCTGGCATTTCTCATTTCACTATTGCTGTGGCAGACAATCATGAGCTCATGCTGCTGTAAACTATCTATGCAGGTCTCTGCCTAGAGCAGTGGGGTTTTGGGGCCTGTTGTTGACAGGCTCCCTGGGTAATCTTGATGTGTATTGATTGGACTGCATTTTGATCAAACTCAACAGCTGCCATCAAATCCACATGGATTAGAACTAGATTTGATCTGTTGTTTATGGCCGGATAGGAATGTATGTGGGTGGATGTGTGTGTGTCTGTGTGTGTGTGTGTGTGTGTGTGTGTGTGTGTGTGTATGGGGGGGGTGGGGGGGGTGGGAGGGGATCTTTACAATAAATCTGTGGATCCTAATTAATCATTTAAAAAACAATATTAAGTCACTTATCTACTAACAGCTAGTCGTAAGACAGTCATGCATAGAGGCAGATATAACCAAGTGTTGCTCCAGTGAGACATCAAAATATTGATATTTACCTTGTTCTATTTGCATTTTTGTCAAAATTAAGTTATAACTTTGTTCTGTTCAATGTTCTCTACCTATGTCACGTTCCTGACCTTGTTTTCCTTTTGTATAGTTGTGTTTAGTGGGTCAGGACGTGAGCTGGGTGGGCAGTCTGTGTTGTTTGTTCTATGTTAAGTGTCAGGTTTAATTGACCTTGTATGGCTCTCAATCAGAGGCAGGTGTTTTACGTTTTCCTCTGATTGAGAACCATATATAGGTAGGTTGTTTCACATTGTTTGTTGTGGGTGGTTGTCTTCCGTGTCTGTATGTCTACCACACGGGACTGTTTCGTTTGTCGTTCGTGTATGTAGTCTGTTCCTGTTCGTGCGTTCTTCGTAGTTTGTAAGTTCTCAAGTCAGGTCTGTCTACATCGTTTATTTGTTTTGTAGTCTGTTAAAGTGTTTCGTGTTTTGTCTTACTTTAATAAACTTCAGTATGTCATATAACAACGCTGCGCTTTGGTCCAATCCCTACTCCTCCTCTTCGGACGAAGAGGAGGAGAACAACCGTTACAACCTACACCATATAAAACAAGTATGACACCCCTTTAAATGAGTAGATTCGGCTATTTCAGCCACACCTGTTGCTGACAGGTGTATAAAACCGAGCACACAGCCATCTCCATAGACACACATTGGCAGTAGAATAGCCTTACTGAAGAGCTCAGCGACATTCAACGTTCCACTGTCATATGATGCCACCTTTCCAACAAGTCAAAATTCTGCCCTGCTAGAGCTGCCCCGGTTAACTGTAAATGCTGTTATTGTGAAGTGTACATGTTTAGGAGCAACAACCGCTCAGCTGGGAAGTGGTAGGCCACACAAGCTCACAGAATGAGACCGCCAAGTGCTGAGGTGTGTAGGGCGTAAAAATTCCGTCCTCAGTTGTAACACTCACTACCGAGTTCCAAAGCACCCCTGGAAGCAACGTCAGCACAATAACCACACACAATAACCACACGTAATGCCAAGCGTCGTGGTGAAAAGCTCGTCCGCCATTGGATTCTGGAGCAGCGGAAACAAGTTCTCTGGAGTGATGAATCACGCTTCACCATTTGGCAGTCCGACAGATGAATCTGGGTTTGGCGGATGCCCTAATGCATAGCGCCAACTGTAAAGTTTGGTAGAGGAGGAATAATGGTCTGGGGCTATTTATCATGATTCAGGCTAGGCCCCTTAGTTCCAGTGAAGGGAAATCTTAACGTTACAGCATACAATGACATTCTAGAGGATTCTGTGCTCCCAACTTTGTGGCAACAGTTTGGGGAAAGCCTTGTCCTTTTTCAGCATAACAATGCCCCAGTGCACAAAGCGAGGTCCATACAGAAATCGAGATCGGTGTGGAAGAACTTGACTGGCTTGCACAGATCCCTTAGCTCAACCCCATCGAACACCTTTCTGATGAATTGGATTGTCGACTGCGAGCCAGGCCTAATCACCCAACATCAGTGACTGACCTCACTATTGCTCTTGTGGCTGAATGGAAGAAAATCCCTGCAATATTCCAACATCTAGTGGAAAGCCTTTCCATGAAGAGTGGTGAATGTTTTAGCACCAAAGTGGGGACCAACTCCATATTAATGCCCATGATTTTGGAATGAGATATTCGACGAGCCGGTGTCCACATTTGGTCAAATCAAATCAAATTTTATTTGTCATGTGCACCGAATACAACAGGTGTAGACTTTACAGTGAAATGCTTACTTACAGGCTCTAAAAATAGTGCAAAAAAGGTATTAGGTGAACAATAGGTAGGTAAAGAAATAAAACAACAGTAAAAAGACAGGCTATATACAGTAGCGAGGCTATAAAAGCAGCAAGGCTACATACAGACACCGGTTAGTCAGGCTGATTGAGGTAGTATGTACATGTAGATATGGTTAAAGTGACTATGCATATATGATGAACAGAGAGTAGCAGTAGCGTAAAAGAGGGGTTGGTGGGTGGTGGGTGGGACACAATGCAGATAGCCTGGTTAGCCAATGTGCAGGAGCACTGGTTGGTCGGCCCAATTGAGGTAGTATGTACATGAATGTATAGTTAAAGTGACTATGCATATATGATAAACAGAGAGTAGCAGCAGCGTAAAAAGAGGGGTTGGGGGGGTTGGGGGGGTGTATATCGTACTCCAAATACCCCAAATCATGTTAAGTTCAAAAGAATGCAATATAAAAATAGCTGACACCAGTTAAACCGATGAGGGTTCTGAAATGTAATACCAATTATCTCAGAATCATCATTTTTCAAATAGAAAGTTATAGTCCCAAGCTCCCGATGTGTTATGTTGGTACAGTAAGTGTGGTAGCACACTACCATAATACACATCACTAATAACCTTTAGACATTTTTATTTATTTATTTAACTAGGCAAGTCAGTTAAGAAAAAAATCTTATTTTCAATGACAGCCTAGGAACAGTGGGTTAACTGCCTTGTTCAGGGGCAGAACGACAGATCTGTACCTTGTCAGCTCAGGGATTCGAACTTGCAACCTTTCGGTTGCTAGTCCAAAGCTCTAACGCTCTAACCACTAGGCTACCCTGCTGCCTGACGTACGAGTTACCATACCCAATCTCATGGATGAGTAACTCTGGAAAATCAGCTTTACATTTCTTAGCAACCCATATGGAACAATCTTCAGAGTTGATGGTGTCTTTTGAACAGTCCACAAGGTTAATTGAGGACCTCTTTGAGTGACGATCATTGTTTTTCTTGAGTGTGTTTGTAATTATATTTGTATTCTATTATATTTAGTAAATTGTGTGCATGCAGGGCTCCCTTGCGAAAGAGACCTTGGTCTCAATGGGACTGACTCCCTGTTGAAATAAAGGTAAAATGCATCCCACCTATAGGGGGCAGTGGCAGCTGGGACCAGGTAAGGAGCCGTCGGTATGCATAACAAGTCTGTGGTGTGCACAGGTGGAGGGAATTACCGAGCTAATCAGCTGAATGAGTGTGATCTCCCGACCCGCGGGGCTTTTGATTTGGTATCTTTCATTTGACATGCCCTTTTGGAGTTTCATTTTCGTAGTATAATTTGTTTGTCACCAACTTAAACATCAACGACCCGCCTGTGCTACTTTCACGCTAATGCACACACCTAGTCAGGATACAGAACAATTGTGCAAGCTTAGGTTGTCTAAACAGTTCCGCAACACATGTACAATTTGTCTAAAACACACCGCATTTATGACAGAGCCATTAATCATGGAAAAGGTTGCCCTTTAATGGCTCCTGTCGTTTATGGTCCTCTGAGGACACCGTAATGGTCCCTTTTGGGGAAGTCATGTGACACAGGTCAATTCCAATAATGGATATTTCACTCAGGTGGAGATAATACTGTAAACATAATGTATTCTTTGTGATCAGGGAATTCTGGGTAATAACTCAAGCCCAAAGCATTGGCGTTGTCTATGACTTGCTTCATTAATCTTCCTCTTGTTAATCTTGATAATGTCAGCCACACACACATGCGGTCGACAAACATACACACACACACATGATGCACGCAAGCGGGCACAAGCGCAAGTCTTCACACAAACACACAGACACACACACACACAAGGCTGCTGATGGGACGATGACTCATAATAATGGCTTGAATGGAGTAAATGGAATGGTATCAAACACATGGAAACCACGTGTTGTATGTGTTTGATACCGTTCCATTTATTCTGTTCCAGCCGTTACTATGAGCCTGTCCTTCCCAATTAAGGTACCACCAGCTGCCTGTGACACACACATACACCTCTATGACCTCACTGTCTACTCATCCATCAACATCCACACGCTCTTTCATCACACCGTGATGGACGTACCCTGTTAATCTAACAACATACAAGCCTAGTCTCTCTCTCTTTCTCTCTCTCTCTCTTTCTCGCCCTCTCACACTCACTTACATACAGGTAACTGCCAAAATAAAGGAAACACCAACATGAAGATTCTTAATAATGTGTTGGGCCACCACGAGACACCAGAACAGATTCAATGAGCCTTGGCTTCCAGGAGAAATGACATAATTTGGTATTTTGTTGATGGTGGTAGAAAACGCACTGTCAGGCGTTGCTCCAGAAATCTCTCATCAGTGTTCAATTGGGTTGAGATCTGGTGACTGAGACAGCCATGGCATATGGTTTACATCGTTGTCACGCTCACCAAACCGTTCAGTGACCACTCGTGCCCTGTGGCTGGGGGCATTGTCATCCTAGAAGACACCACTCCCATCAGAATAGAGTTGTTTCACCATAGGTTAAAGGTGATCTCTCAGAATGACTGTGTGTTTATTGGTGTTTACCTTGCCCTCGAAAGGGTTGAGTGGACCTTAACCACGCACCCCTTTCAATATACTTTGTATCCCTCATTTACTCAAGTGTTTCATTTATTTTGGCAATTACCTGTATATTATCTTGCAAGGATTTCCATATAAAGTAGCGTATGCTATAAAGCAGTACATTCTTTTTGCATCAATCGATTTGAACCGCATGTGTGTTTATATCGACTTACGGCATAATTCAAAAGACCTTTGGCAACACAAAGCATCTCTGGGGCTTTTGATCTCCAGAAAATGGAGGTGGCTAATCATTGGCCCGGTGAATAGAGAAACGGCAAAGCTGTAAGGATGGATAAGAGAGCACGCTTCACTTTAAAGCGGAAATCAGCAGTTGAAACAATAACAAATCCCCGCCCCTGTTTCAGTAAAAAGCTGAGGGATGGGTCTGGAGAAATGTAACCACTCTCAAATTCATAGACAGAGCTATGGACGCAAAGATTGACCATCCATGATATCACAATTATAGTTTGAACCATTTTTAAGGCTATATAGTGTTTGCTTACATTTACCTTGTTTACAAACATTGGAGTAAAATAAGTTTATAGTTTGGTTCTGATTGAGTCAGACAGTTGAACAAAACTCATGAGGCATTTATAAGTTATATTCTTCATGAATCAATAGGTATATTATCATTCATTCACAAGTACAAAAATGGATGCAGCAACTGCAGATTGCGGTAGCACCTTATAATAAATAACTCCACATAATATAGCATTTATAATGGATTACTAAAATGTTTATTCATATTGATCATTACGCCATTCATAGATGTTTAATATAGGTCCATATGAACCATTTACTAATATTTATTTAAGTATTTTTGCGTGGCCTCATCTAGTGTGGGCTGTTTATACCTTATAAACAGGGGCGGCAGGTAGCATAATGGTTAGAGCGTTGGGCCAGTAACTGAAAGGTTGCTAGATCGAATCCCTGAGCTGACAAGGTAGAAATCTGTCGTTCTGTCCCTGAACAAGGCAGTAACCCACTGCTCCTAGGCTGTCATTGTAAACAAGAATTTGTTCTTAACTGACTTGCCTAGTTAAATGAAGGTAAAAAATATAAATAAATACTATTACAAAAAATGGAGTGACCAGTGTAATTTCTCACAAAAAGATGGACATGCCATTCGTAGCAGTACCTGATGCTCCTTAAGATATAAAAATAGACTATAACATATCAATGGTAAAAGAATAAGCACGCAAAACAGGATGTTTAAGGAAGCTTTTGATTCACAAAAACTGTTGTGAAAGAACTGCTGAAAAGACTTGCAATTTGGTTGCAATTTGAAGTTTTTTTGCTAATGAATGTGAATGTAAACTAATCATAAAACAGGGATATGTAGCCTAAACACAGCTGACCGGATAAAACAGATTTTCTCTAATGGATTTTTATTCCTTCATTACTACTGATATGTGATTGAGGTAGAGAGGGGGGGGGGGGGGGGGGGGGGGCTGAGAGTTTCCCTTTGCGAGAGTCGAGATTTCGCATCCCGGAACTCCCGATTTCTAACAAGGGTTTATAATTTGACCGGCAACACGGTAGTAGTAATCAGGATAGGGCCGTGATGTGCACACTCATCACAGTACACTGACAGACATGGGGAACTGTGAAGCTGTGAAGAAATCACCACAGGTCTAGCTTCTAACATGCTCACCCACTGGCAGGTGCATCAGAACATTATCACAGAGGTTAAAATGTCTGCTTACAATATGGGCTAATATGGGCCTGTGGAAAGGAGAGGAACACATGGCGCCTGGATAGAATGTTGGTCGCAATGTTGGTAGCACAGAGGCCACAACAGCATGATGACTCATTTGCTATAATTCTGGTGTATTGTATAACAAATCAAATCAAACCCTTATTGGTCAAAGGATTTCAACTGTACAGTGGACTCTTCAAATCGAATGTTGGTTGTATCGAGGTAGCTAACTCGTTTCTTATCATTCTTGCATTATTCATTGTTATTGTCAAATCATAATTGACTCAGGGGAAAATAGATTGTCAACGTTCAGATGTTCTTGACGGGGTGCTGACTGTCCAGGTCTTAGACTATAGCACAGCAAATATAGTCGAAGACCTCAAGGTACACGTCTCGGAAAATAAACGATGATTCATATTTCCATGGATATGATACTCCTACCGGTTTCTTGCATTGTTTTAGCAGGTATCTCTCTCATTAAGATGCTCAGCTGAAGGTGAGATGTTTCCGACCCAGATAATTATCAAGCCTCCACATCACATTCAGACGTGGGTACTTGCAGTTCTATAATTGGTATTGCAGGCAGGTACAACACATCTTCCCTTATATATATATGATAATAACATAGCCTACAGAGAAAAAAGTGTGGCTGAGATTTATATATTCACCCACACATTTACTTTGACAGTGCCTGCCTGTACTTATGCTGTATGTTCAGATTGTATACCATATGTTTCCTAGTGAGATTGAGATATTGGATTGTCTGTGCACGTTAGTATTGTGTGCTGCATAGTTCTAGTCAAATGAAGATATCGGATTGGGAGGGTTCTGCCCGTCTGCATATGACAATCCCATCTCTGTCACCTTGCAGACAGAGTGATCCAGTGTAAACGTCTCGATCTGAGTCTTTGTCTGCAGAAGCTGGATCAGGACTGATACTTTATTTAATCTTCAAGACCGGGTGCCTATTAGCATTCT
Organism: Salvelinus namaycush; assembly: GCF_016432855.1. Taxonomy (NCBI): domain Eukaryota; kingdom Metazoa; phylum Chordata; class Actinopteri; order Salmoniformes; family Salmonidae; genus Salvelinus; species Salvelinus namaycush. The sequence goes on from NC_052335.1 coordinate 9,342,603, forward strand.
TCTGCTAGCGGTTTAGTGAACAGGCTCTAAGTAGCTTTCCGACAGAAATCTTCTATCCCCTATCCCCTTCCTGAATGGAGGGCTGCATGAGTCTGCAAAGACGTCTGTTCTGAGTGTGCACTTTAGAGAGTGAACTATCAAGTTGATGGAGACAGTTGTGTTTAGGGGAAATGTCAGTGATTTGGGCCGGGAAGGAGGGCCTGAAGGACTAAATGGCAGGGGTACATGGTAGGGTGGGAATTGTGGAGGGAGTGGAGAGCTGTGGTTCACTCGGCTTGTTAAATGGAGCATCCTTCTACAGACACACAGGAAGGCAGACAGACGGAGATATAGCGAGATCAGACAGACAGATGCACGCACGCACGCACGCACGCACGCACGCACGCACGCACGCACGCACGCACGCACGCACGCACGCACGCACATACATACACACAACATCACACCCTGTAAGGCTCCGTTCTTGTGATGTGTCGCCTTTTTTCTGCTGCAGTGCCATTTTAATTCTTCCCGCATGGCTGCATGGTTTCTCGGGCAACACTGATCTCATTTATCAAAAGTGACAGCCTGGGTTAAAGATCAGCATATTCTAACTAAGAGGAAAGAAAACACTCTCTCTCCCTCACCTTTGCATAGCCCTGTCTCTTTCTCTCATTTTAATAACCCCAGAACTTTTTATTTGGTTTTGTGTTTTTTTTTTCAGACAGGGGGTTACAGGTACAAAAACAATCAAAGAAATGCATACAAAGATAACCCCAAACCATTCTCGCTTCAGTCCCCATCCACCCGCCCACATCCTCCCCACCTGTTTTTCGTAGCAGTGATGCCTGCCAGCAGTAATCTTCTCTGATTGATTGAGAGATTCGAGGGGCTATCATCGTCAAGTAACATAATAGATGTAAGGCATTGCATTTTTAAATTACCCCAGAGCTTCTTCATTCACAAACCAGGTCTCCTGTCTTCCGCCGCCAAGTTTTCTATGACTTTGAGGAGCAAGCTCCCATTAAAAAGATGAAAAAGAATAATGTCTGTTGGTGACACAATGAGATTGAGCCTCTATTGTCTGCTTAATTAACCTCATCAGCTAATTCTCCGTCCACCTCCTCAAAGGTTTCTTTGGTGTGACATGGCAAAGGATTCCTTCCTTCTAACGCAGCAGTGAGATTGCATTTCAGGGGAAATTATTTGCCCTTTTGGGAAGACATATGAGGGGATTACTTTTTCCTTCTCCACAATTAGGAATCGAAATTAAATATATAAACCATTGACAACTCAATTGTTCAGCCCATCATTTGGATCCTTCCTTGGTCCAAAAGAGAAAAGTCCCTGGCATGCCTGCAATGTGGTAATAGCCTTTATCTCCCGAGCACCATAGATCACATTGCCACAGATCAGCAGGCTTCATGACCAAATCTCTCAGGGGAGAATACTCAGGGCAATAACAGGCTGCAGGGAGAGAGAGAGGCCCTCTCAAATGCCAGCGCAGTCATGCAAGGGGCAATATACGTTAGAGTATATTGGCAGAGCAGTTAAATAGGCATGAAAACACACGGGTGCACTAGCATGCACACAGACTATGAGTGCGCACACACAAACTACACATGCATGCAGACACACACGCACACAACCATTTTGCAATGGGAACAAGACATAAATCAAGACGGACACATCTTCATTCCAATCTAGCCTCCCCATTGGGCCATAGTCACAGGTAATGGAATGAGACAGAGAGCTCTGTGTTTCAGGGAGCATCTGCCCAGGCTGACCCCCACACTGTACCTGCCAGTCCCCCTCCGCCCCCCTCAGTCCCCCTGGTCTCCCCGGCTGAGCGGTCAGCTGTAGTTGGCCCATCTGGCAGCTCAGATAGTCAGTAGACTTCCCCTGATGCTGCACCTGCTCTAATGAATGACTTAGAAAATTAGGAGCATTAAACACAGGCTAAGAAATGCTGTCCGACAAAAACAGGTTCTTAATCTCTCTGGGAGAGGCGTTTGTTGTGTTCCCAGTGGTAAGAGTGTGAGAAGAAGCTACCCGCCCGAGGCGGTCAATATAACCACGTCTGTTTGTAAAAAGAGATGCGAGAGATAGAGAGGGGGCAGCATGGGAGAGGGAGGGAGAGATATGAAGGGGAGAGAGAGATAGGAGGGAGAGAGACAGAGTGAGATATCACTGATAACAGGGCAGTCTTAGTCACCAACTAACCAGGGCTATTCCTGCTGCTGTGGTGTCAATGGCACCTGTGAATGAGTGAGACAACACCCACGAACCCCCTCATCCTCCTCTTCATCATCAACATCTCTGAATATAGCACTCCACAACATTGCAAATAGTCACCATTTCAACGCTGTAGTCAATGTTGTTTTGACTTAGCTCATTGTCCAATCCCCCTCATATCTCTCCCCCCCCCCCCCCCCCCCCCAACTTGTGCCACCCGTAAGTGGAAAAACTGACATGCCAAGTGTAGACCATACAGTATATTGTGTTACTCTACAGGTTATAGAAAAGAGCAGGTCTGAACACTCTGTTCAGAACCCAGTCCTACCCATCTACAGGTTATAGAAAAGGTGACTTCTATGTCAAAGATAGTAAAACAGTAATGTCCCCAAATATACTACAGTATACTACATTCCGCAAAAGTATTTTTATTTTTATTTTTATACTACAGTATTTATACTATAGTCAACTCTAAATACTACAGTATACTATAGTAGTGTCACACTCTCCCTCTCTACCTTTCTCTTGCTCTCTCGCTTTCTCTGCCTCTCTCCCTCCTGCTCTCCTCTATCTCATTCTCTCTTTCTCTCTTGCTTTCTCTGCCTCTCTCCCGCTCCCTCTCTCTCTTTCACTTTCTCTGCCTCTTTTGCTTTCTCTCTCTCTCTCTCTCTCCCTTTCTCTCGCTTTCTCTCTCTCTCTCGTGCACTTTCTCTTCCTCTCCCGCTCTCTCTGCCTCGCTCTCTCTCCCACTCTCTCCCGCTCTCTCTGTCTCTCTCGCTTTCTCTGCCTCGCGCTCTCTCCCACTCTTTCCCGCTCTCTCTCTCGCTCGCTCGCTTTCTCTGCCTCTCTCGTTTTCTCTGCATTTTTCTCTCCCGCTCTCTCTTTCTCTCCCCATTTTCTCTGTTTGAGTAGGACCAGGAGAGGCGACTGCTCTTATCAGTGTGTGTCAGACAGCATCCCACGTCCTCCTACAGTACACGAAGCCCGCAGGCTCACACACACAGGAATCACATTTATGCCTAAAAAGAGTCAGTGAAGATTATACACAAAGAGAAAGAGGACCAGAGCGACACACAGACCCAGAGAGGCAGAGATGGACAGCGGAATGGAGAAAGGGATCGACGGAGATATTTCATTCTCTTACATACTGCACATTTCAGAACATTACAGTATTTTGGGTGGTGGCCATGGTCGTGGTGGTGGCGGTGGCAAAGATGATGAGTGCGGTCTTGCTCCTGCTATGAAATGAGCTACATTACTTCTACTCCTTCTGTTATGAATGTACATGTAATGGTGCAACACTCTACTCAGCCCACAACATATCAAACTCGTAGAATATTCCGTAAAATAGTTTCAATCCCACTTCTGCTTTGGATTTTGTATTGCCAAAGCTGTTTAATAAAAGATTATACGATCATTAGTTCAGAGAGTATCAAATTCACTGGGCTTTTTAGTGAAGCACGATAAAAGGCAGATCTTATCCAGTGTGCTCTAGCCTTTAAACTAATCAAAAGGGGGGGAAGCAACATTTATTTTAATCTTTTTAATAAGTCTTACATAACCTTTTTTCATGTAGATTAGAGATTGAGCCAAAAGCACAGAGAGATTTCACGACAGAGACACTGTTGTTATTATGTCGCATTATCTATTGACTTCTATTGGCACAGCATGTCTTCCAAGGTCATCTAACTCCACTCTTTCAGTGGAGTGGAAGTTATTTGCCTTGAGAAGATCAATGCAGTTCTCTATTGGGATTCTTCTGGGGCTTTTGTGAACCACAAATTGAGCATGAGTGTTGTTGGCCCACTTTCTAATGTTTGTTTTCTGTTTGTTAAGCCATGTCTTTGTTGAGGTGCTTCACATAGGGCATTCAAGGGGACTTTGAATACTATACTGCGGATTGTTGCATGCGTACAGTCGAAAAAAGGGATTCATTATCGCATGAAATAATTATAGACAGAGCTCAGAGCAATCTCGAGGTAATGAGAGCAATTAAACGAGGATGAAATATTAATAGGGCAGGATATTACTTTCCTGTACATTTCTAAGTCAATACAAGTGGCATAAAAAGTAAAGTCCTGTTGCTTTTCGGGGGGCTCCGCTTTCCTCTTTGGTAGCATCCTTCCTACTCAGGAAAACAGGCTAAAGTCGGAAACTAAAAGAAGCAGAAATCGTCTAGAGAAATGGCTTACAGTAAACAATCCCCACCCATAAACAGCCTTCATGTTTATGTGAGCCTCTCTTATCTCCTGTCACATAACTCATTGGAATAATGAAATGCCGTGGAGTCAGTGCCTATGCAGTGTGCTGCCCAGAGGGGGTTATAGCTAGCCTGCAAATAAGTCCCATCTGGCCAATAACTAAATGTCATTCCATTGTCTCTTTTAAACTTCCCAAACAATAATAACGTTGTGCACTGAGTTTACCAAACATTCATATTGAGTTGTCCCCCCCACAACCCCCCTTTGACCTAAGAACTGCCTCAATTCGTCGGGTCATGGACTCAACAAGGTGTCGGAACCATTCCACAGGGATGCTGGCCCATGTTGACTCCAATGCTTCCCACAGTTGTGTCGAGTTGGCTGGATGTCTTTTGGGTGGTGGACCATTCTTGAGACACACAGGAGAATGTTGAGCATAAAAAACCCTGCAGCATTGCAGTTCTTGACACAAACAAGTACACCTGGCACCTACTAACATAACCCAGTCAAAGGCACTTAAATCTTTAGTATTGCCCATTCAACCTCTGAATGGCACACATACACAATCCATGTCTCAATTTTCTCAAGGCTTAAAATCCCTCTTTTACCTGTCTCCTCTCCTTCATCTACTGTACACTGATTGCAGTGGATTTAACATCATAGTTTTTACCTGGATTCACCTGTTCAGTCTATGCCAAGGAAAGGGTTTTTAATGTTTTCAGTGTATAGGGTCAAATCCGAGAATGCAATCCGGAAAGATAAAAAAATGGAATATATACTGTCAAGAGTGTTGGATCAGATGAAATTATGATGGGGTTAGTTCCGGCCTTGCTGTCTGAATTGGAGCCACACAGCGCTGCTGTGAAAGAGATGAGAAGACAAATAAACAATAAGTCACTCAAGAAATGATGACGGAGCATTTTAAATTGGGGTAATGGAAAGCTCAGGAAGATGCAATTATGTCGACTCAGTGGGAAGGAAGGAAGTTATTATATCGCGGTAGATTTTCAAGACAAACCATCTGGGGTGGCAGGTAGCCTGGTGGTTAGAGCGTTGGGCCAGTAACCGAAAGGTTGCTGGATTGAATTCTTGAGCTGACAAGGTAAAAATCCGTCGGTCTGCCCCTGATCAAGGCAGTTAACCCACTGTTCCCTGGTAGGCAGTCGTTGTAAATAAGAATTTGTTCTTAACTGACTTACCTAGTTAAATAAAGGTTACCTAAGAGTCTCAGGACACTTGAGTAGCAGAGTAGCAGCAACAGTTATTCATACGGACAGAGGATACCATTTCAAAGTGCCACACATATACAGTGCATCAGTACATTTCAGATATTTGAAAACATGTATTGATCTGAAAAGGAAATTAATAAAAAATAAGTGCACAAAAAATAAGAAGCAGCAAAAATGACCAAAATTACTGTATATATAACTGCTATATAAATTACTATTTGGACTACTATAACTGCAAATTATCGGTACTCTTTACTGTCTTAAGCTACTATGTAAAAGTTTTAGGTTTAGGTTCAACTGTTTAGTTGGGTTCTTGATATATTCCAGGTGTGTCATGTGTGTTTCCTTCTGTGTCTTGGAGATAGTGTTTAGCCACATGTTTGTGCTGATGTAACTCGTGGTTAATACATACAGTACAGTGCCTTTGGAAAGTATTCAGACCCCTTAACCTTTTCCACATTTTGTTTACGTTACTGTCACGTTCCTGACCTGTTTTCCCTTGTTTTGTATTTATTTAGTATGGTCAGGGCGTGAGTTGGGTGGGTTGTCTATGTGTTTTTTTCTTGTTGGGGTTTTGTGTGTTCGGCCTGGTATGATTCTCAGAGGCAGCTGTCAATCGTTGTCCCTGATTGAGAATCATACTTAGGCAGCCGGGGTTTCACGTGTGTTTTGTGGGTGTTTGTCTACCGTGTTAGTGTTTTCACCACACGGTACTGTTTCGGTTTTCTGCACTTCGTTTATTGTTTTGTATTTCAGTGTTCAGTTTCGGTTTTAATAAATCATCATGAGCACGAACCACTCTGCATATTGGTCCGATCCTTCTCGCCTCTCCTCGTCCGATGAGGAGGACGAAATAGACAATCGTTACAGTCTTAATCTAAAATGGATTAAATAAAACAATTTCCTCAGCAATCTACACACAATGCCCCATAATGACAAAGCGAAATGTAAAAAGTATATTATAAATACAAAACAAAATGTGTTTATTTACATACGGTACGTATTCAGATGAGAATCAAAATTGAGCTTAGGTGCATCCTGTTTCCATTGATCACCCTTGGGATGTTTCAGCAACTTGATTGGAGTCCACCTGTGGTAAATTCCATTGATTGGACATGATTTGGAAAGGCACACACCTGTCTATATAAGGTCCCACAGTTGACAGTGCATGTCAGAGCAAAAACCAAGCCATGAGGTCAAAGGAATTGTCCGTAGAGCTCTGAGACAGGATTGTGTCGAGGCACAGATCTGGGGAAGGGTACCAAAAAACATTCTGCAGCATAGAAGGTCTCCAGGAACACATTGGCCCCCATCATTCTTAAATGGAAGAAGTTTGGAACCACCAAGACTCTTCCTTGAGCTGGCCGCCTGGCCAAACTTAGCAATTGGGGGAGAAGGGCCTTGGTCAGGGAGCTGACCAAGAACCTGATGGTCACTCTGACAGAGCTCTAGAGTTCCTCTGTGGAGATGGGAAAACCTTCCAGAAGGACAACCATCTCTGCAGCACTCTACCAATCAGGCTTTTATGGTAGAGTGGCCAGACGGAAGCCACTCCTCAGGAAAAAGGCACATGACTGTCCTCCAGACGTGAGCTGTCATGTGTAACGTGTACGCTGGGAGTCGGGAAGGTCAGTCTAGGTCAAGGTCACCAGCCTGCTCATTATTATGCACAGCTGTCACCATCGTTACGCGCACCAACGCCTCATCAGACTCACCTGGACTTCATCACCTTCCTGATTACCTTCCCTATATCTGTCACTCCCTATGGTTTATTCCCCAGGCTCGTGTTTCTTGTTTTGTCCATTTTCGTTCATTTATTAAATTTATTCACTCCCTGTACTTGCTTCCCGACTCCCAGCGTACACGTTACACATGACAGCCCACTTGGAGTTTGCCAAAAGGCACCTAAAGACTCTCAGACCATAATGAACAAGATTCTCTGGTCTGATGAAACCAAGATTAAACTTTTTGGCCTGAATGCCAAGCGTCACGTCTGGAGGAAACCTGGCTCCATCCCTACGGTGAAGCATGGTGATGGCAGCATCATCTGGTGGAGATGCTTTTCCGAGGCAAGGACTGGGAGACTAGTCAGGATCGAGGCAAAGATGATCGGAACAAAGTACAGAGAGATCAAGTCAAGGGGTCTGAATAGTTTCCGAAGACACTGTGTATACAGTACCAGTCAAAAGTTTGGACACACCTACTCATTCAAGGGTTTTTCTTAATTTTTACTATTTTCTACATTGTAGAATAATAGTGAAGGCATCAAAACTATGTAATTACAACTATGGAATCATGTAGTAAACAAAAAAACTATAAACAAAGCAAAAGCATACTGACGGGTTGCATCACTGCCTGGTATGGCAACTGTTCGGCCTCCAACTGCAAGCTAGTACAGAGGGTAGTGCGTACGCCCCAGTACATCACCGGGGCCAAGCTTCCTGCCATCCAGGACCTCTATACAAGGCCACCCTAGTCATAGACTGTTCTCTCTGCTCCCGCACGGCAAGCGGTACCGGCGCGCCAAGTCTAGGTCCAAGACGCTTCTAAACAGCGTCTACCCCCAAGCCATAAGACTCCCAAACAGCTAATCAATTGGCTCCCCAGACTATTTTCATTGCCCCCCCGCCTCTTCTACGCTGCTGCTACTGCTTTCTATGTATAGTAACTATAAAAACCCGACCTGCATGTACATATTACCTCAATTACCTCGACACCGGTGCCCCGCACATTGACTCTGTACCGGTACCCCCTGTCTTCTTCCAAGATGGCATAGCAGTTCAGACGTCATTTTGTCCTCGTATTGTCGTGTCCTGTATATATATATATTTACACCTTTCTTCGCATATCTTTTATATATTTTATTATCCAAGAACTCAACTACAAAAAGCTTTCCTGCAACCCGCCTCACCAATTACAAAAAAAAAAGTATTATTTACCTCAAATCTGAAAATCCACAATAGAAGCTAACCAGAAGCTAGCCAGAAACTAGCCAGAAGCTAACCAGAAGCTACCCAGAAGCTAACCAGAAGCTACCCAGAAGTTAGCCGGTTTACTGGCTAACGTTAGTATTTCAGCTACCCACGTTTTGTGGTCATCAGCTATTCCTTTAGCTCGATAATCTATCGGCACTTTTGTACAAGTAATCTATCGGCATCTATACAATAATCTATACAATAATCTATCGGCACTTTTGACTCAGACCAGAACATACCGGACCTATTTTTCTCAATATCCCCGGATTTCAACCGCAAGCTCTGGACATTTACACCTTGATTTCGCAGCTAGCTAGCTGCAAACCGTGTGACTATTGGCTTACGTCGATCCCGGAGCAAACTTAAATTATTCCGGAGCTAGCCAGCTGAAGAGTTCCATCAGCCATTCCTGGGCTACAATCACCTATCCGGACCCGTTTTTTTACTACAAATGCGGAGCCCCACCGGGCCTTCACGACTGACTACCGACGTTATCTGCCCGAGGGAGTTATCCAACTGGCACCTCCGTCGCGACGTTACCTGAACGCTCATCTGGGGCCCGCTAATCGTTAGCTGTCTTATCGGCTGCTATCTGAATAAGTATATCGGACAATTTTTCTTGGGTCACTATATCTATTTTGCCAATTGGATTGATCCCCTCTACCACACGGAACCCCACTAATCTACCTACGGAAACGTACGAGGTGACTAAAAATAGACCTCCATCCTATGCTATCTTGCTACCGATAGCCAGCTACCCGGCCAGCTGTCTGGATCGCCGTGACCCCAACCAACCTCTACTCACTGGACCCTTATGATCACTCGATTAAGCATGCCTCTCCTTAATGTAAATATGCCTTGTCCATTGCTGTTCTGGTTAGTGTTTATTGGCTTATTTCACTGTAGAGCCTCTAGCCCTGCTCACTATACCATATCCAACCTTTCAGTTCCACCACCCACATATGCAATGACATCACCTGGTTTCAATGATGTTTCTAGAGACAATATCTCTCTCATCATCACTCAATACCTAGGTTTACCTCCACTGTATTCACATCCTACCATACCTTTGTCTGTACATTATTCCTTGAAGCTATTTTATCGCCCCCAGAAACGTCCTTTTACTCTCTGTTCTAGACGTTCTAGACGACCAATTCTCATAGCTTTTAGCCGTACCCTTATCCTACTCCTCCTCTGTTCCTCTGGTGATGTAGAGGTGAATCCAGGCCCTGCAGTACCTAGCTCCACTCCTATTCCCCAGGCGCTCTCTTTTGATGACTTCTGTAACCGTAATAGCCTTGGTTTCATGCATGTTAACATTAGAAGCCTCCTCCCTAAGTTTGTTTTGTTCACTGCTTTAGCACACTCTGCCAACCCGGATGTTTTAGCCGTGTCTGAATCCTGGCTTAGGAAGACCACCAAAAATTCTGACATTTTCATCCCTAACTACAAGATTTTCAGACAAGATAGAACGGCCAAAGGGGGCGGTGTTGCAATCTACTGCAAAGATTGCCTGCAGAGTTCTGTTTTACTATCCAGGTCTGTTCCCAAACAATTTGAACTTCTACTTTTAAAAATCCACCTCTCTAAAAACAAGTCTCTCACCGTTGCCGCCTGCTATAGACCACCCTCTGCCCCCAGCTGTGCTCTGGACACCATATGTGAACTGATTGCCCCCCATCTATCTTCAGAGCTCGTGCTGCTAGGCGACCTAAATTGGAACATGCTTAATTAACACCCCAGCCATCCTACAATCTAAGCTTGATGCCCTCAATCTCACACAAATTATCAATGAACCTACCAGGTACCACCCCAATTCCGTAAACACGGGAACCCTCATAGATATCATCCTAACCAACTTGCCCTCCAAATACACCTCTGCTGTTTTCAACCAAGATCTCAGCGATCACTGCCTCATTGCCTGCATCCGTAATGGGTCAGCGGTCAAACGACCTCCACTCATCACTGTCAAACGCTCCCTGAAACACTTCAGCGAGCAGGCCTTTCTAATCGACCTGGCCGAGGTATCCTGGAAGGATATTGATCTCATCCCGTCAGTAGAGGATGCCTGGATATTTTTTTTAAATGCCTTCCTCACCATCTTGAATAAGCATGCCCCATTCAAGAAATTTAGAACCAGGAACAGATATAGCCCTTGGTTCTCTCCTGACCTGACTGCCCTTAACCAACAGAAAAACATCCTATGGCGTTCTGCATTAGCATCGAACAGCCCCCGTGATATGCAACTTTTCAGGGAAGCTAGAAACCAATATACACAGGCAGTTAGAAAAGCCAAGGCTAGCTTTTTCAAGCAGAAATTTGCTTCCTGCAACACAAACTCAAAAAAGTTCTGGGACACTGTAAAGTCCATGGAGAATAAGAACACCTCCTCCCAGCTTCCAACTGCACTGAAGATAGGAAACACTGTCACCACCGACAAATCCACTATAATTGAGAATTTCAATAAGCATTTTTCTACGGCTGGCCATGCTTTCCACCTGGCTACCCCTACCCCGGTCAACAGCACTGCCCTCCCCTCTGCTACTCGCCCAAGCCTTCCCCATTTATCTTTCTCCCAAATACAGTCAGCTGATGTTCTGAAAGAGCTGCAAAATCTGGACCCTTACAAATCAGCCGGGCTAGATAATCTGGACCCTTTCTTTCTAAAACTATCTGCTGAAATTGTTGCCACCCTTATTACTAGCCTTTTCAACCTCTCTTTCGTGTCGTCTGAGATTCCCAAAGATTGGAAAGCAGCTGCGGTTATCCCCCTCTTCAAAGGGGGGGACACTCTTGACCCAAACAGCTACAGACCTATATCTATCCTACCCTGCCTTTCTAAGGTCTTCGAAAGCCAAGTCAACAAACAGATTACCGACCATTTCGAATCCCACCATACCTTCTCCGCTATGCAATCTGGTTTCAGAGCTGGTCATGGGTGCACCTCAGCCACGCTCAAGGTCATAAACGATATCTTAACCGCCATCGATAGGAAACAATATTGTGCAGCCGTATTCATTGACCTGGCCAAGGCTTTTGACTCTGTCAATCACCACATCCTCATCGGCAGACTCGACAGCCTTGGTTTCTCTAATGATTGCCTCGCCTGGTTCACCAACTACTTCTCTGATCGAGTTCAGTGTGTCAAATCGGAGGGTCTGTTGTCCGGGCCTCTGGCAGTCTCTATGGGGGTGCCACAGGGTTCAATTCTTGGACTGACTCTCTTCTCTGTATACATCAATGATGTCGCTCTTGCTGCTGGTGAGTCTCTGATCCACCTCTACGCAGACGACACTATTCTGTATACTTCTGGCCCTTCTTTTGACACTGTGTTAACAACCCTCCAGGCGAGCTTCAATGCCATACAACTCTCCTTCCGTGGCCTCCAATTGCTCTTAAATACAAGTAAAACCAAATGCATGCTCTTCAACCGATCACTGCCTGCACCTGCCCGCCTGTCCAACATCACTACTCTGGACGGCTCTGACTTAGAATATGTGGACAACTACAAATACCTAGGTGTCTGGTTAGACTGTAAACTCTCCTTCCAGACTCACATCAAACATCTCCAATCCAAAGTTAAATCTAGAATTGGCTTCCTATTCCGCAACAAAGCATCCTTCACTCATGCTGCCAAACATACCCTTGTAAAACTGACCATCCTACCTATCCTCGACTTCGGTGATGTCATTTACAAAATAGCCTCCAAAACCCTACTCAATAAATTGGATGCAGTCTATCACAGTGCCATCCGTTTTGTCACCAAAGCCCCATATACTACCCACCACTGCGACCTGTACACTCTCGTTGGCTGGCCCTCGCTTCATACTCGTCGCCAAACCCACTGGCTCCAGGTCATCTACAAGACCCTGCTAGGTAAAGTCCCCCCTTATCTCAGCTCGCTGGTCACCATAGCAGCACCTACCTGTAGCACGCGCTCCAGCAGGTATATCTCTCTGGTCACCCCCAAAACCAATTCTTCCTTTGGCCGCCTCTCCTTCCAGTTCTCTGCTGCCAATGACTGGAACGAACTACAAAAATCTCTGAAACTGGAAACACTTATCTCCCTCACTAGCTTTAAGCACCAGCTGTCAGAGCAGCTCATAGATTACTGCACCTGTACATAGCCCATCTATAATTTAGCCCAAACAACTACCTCTTTACCTACTGTATTTATTTATTTATTTTGCTCCTTTGCACCCCATTATTTCTATCTCTACTTTGCACTTTCTTCCACTGCAAACCAACCATTCCAGTGTTTTTTACTTGCTATATTGTATTTACTTCGCCACCATGGCCTTTTTTATATTTTTATTTATTTATATATATATTTTGTTTGCCTTCACCTCCCTTATCTCACCTCACTTGCTCACATTGTATATAGACTTATTTTTCACTGTATTATTGACTGTATGTTTGTTTTACTCCATGTGTAACTATGTGTTGTTGTATGTGTCGAACTGCTTTGCTTTATCTTGGCCAGGTCGCAATTGTAAATGAGAACGTGTTCTCAATTTGCCTACCTGGTTAAATAAAGGTGAAATAAAAAAAATAAAAAAAATAAAAATAAAATAAAAATATAGCCACGCTATTGTTATTTACTGTTGCTCTTTAAATACTTGTTATTCTTATCTCTTACTTTTTTTTGGTGGTATTTTCTTAAAACTGCATTGTTGGTTAAGGGCTTGTGAGTAAGCATTTCACTGTAAGGTTTCACCTGTTGTTTTCGGCACATGTGACAAATACAAATTTGATTTTAAAATATATTTTGATTCTTCAAAGTAGCCACCCTTTGCCTTGATGACAGCTTTACACACTTGGCATTCTCTCAGTCAGTTTCATGAGGTTGTCACCTGGAACACATTTCAATTAACAGGTGTGCCTTGTTAATTTGTGTAATTTCTTTCCATCTTAATGCGTTTTAGCCAATCAGTTGTGTTGTGACAAGGTAGGGGTGGTATACAGAAGATAGCCCTATTTGGTAAAAGACCAAGTCCATATTATGGCAAGAACAGCTCAAATAAGCAAAAAGAAACGACAGTCCATCATTACATTAAGACATGAAGGTCAGTCAATGCGAAAAATGTTAAGAACTTTTAAAGTTTCTTCAAGTGCAGTTGCAAAAACCATCAAGCGCTATGATGAAACTGGCTCTCATGATGACCACCACAGGAAAGGAAGACCCAGAGTTACCTCTGCTGCAGAGGATAAGTTCATTAGAGTTAACTGCACCTCAGAAATTTCAGCCCAAATAAATCCTTCAGAGTTCAAGTAACAGACACATCTCAACATCAACTGTTCAGAGGAGACTGTGTGAATCAGTCCTTCATGACTAATTGCTGCAAAGAAACCACTACTAAAGGATACCTATAAGAAGAAGTGACTTGCTTGGGCCAAGAAACACGAGCAATGGACATTAGACCGGTGGAAATCTGTCCTTTGGTCTGATGAGTCCAAATTTGAGATTTTTGGTTCCAACCACCGTGTCTTTGTCAGACGCAAAGTAGGTGAACGGATGATCTCAGCATGTGTGGTTCCCACCGTGAAGCATGGAGGAGGAGGTGTGATGTGCTTTGCTGGTGACACGGTTAGTGATTTATTTAGAATTTAAGGCACACTTAAGCATCATGGCTACCACAGCATTCTGCAGTGATACGTCATCCCATCTGATTTGCACTTAGGGACTATCATTTGTTTTATCAACAGGACAATGACCCAAAAACACACCTCCAGTCTGTGTAAGGGCTATTTGACCAAGAAGGAGAGTGATGGAGTGCTGCATCAAATGACCTAGCCTCCACAATCACCCGACATCAACCAGATTGAGATGGTTGTGGATAAATTGGACCGCAGAGTGAAGGAAAAGCAGCCAACAAGTGGTCAGCATATGTGGGAACTCCTTCAAGACTGTTGGAAAAGCATTCCTCATGAAGCTGGTTGAGAGAATGCCAAGCGTGTGCAAAGCTGTCATCAAGGTAAAGGGTGGATACTTTGAAGAATCTCAAATATAAATATATTTAGATTTGTTTAACACTTTTTTGGTTTCTACATGATTCCATGTGTTATTTCATAGTTTTGATGTCTTCACTATTATTCTACAATGTAGAAAAGAGTCAAAATAAAGAAATACCCTTGAATGAGTAGTTGTGTCCAAACATTTTTGTTTGGTACTGTATATATAATATTTATATTTTTTAGTTTTGTCTTGTATTGATTGTATGTGGGTGTTTTAACATGCAGGGTATTACATTCCTCATTTTGTTTATAGTGTGCAAGTGGAATTCAGCAGGGGGGAATGTAACAGGGTTGGTTGTTTCCACTTGCCGCTGCAGAAATTTGTATTTTATGCTTATGTATTCTAATTGGTTGGTTGAAGTCAGATGTCAATACGATGTCATGTCATTGGCCACGCTTGCAGATCGCGAACGTAAATACTTCGCAGTCTGATATTGACATGCAAACGGTAGGTCACGTCCTGAAATAATGTATTCTATTTTCATATTTGAAATGAGTACTAGTTCACTATGTACATGTCCTGATGTGTATACATATGTGTACGATACCTGTAAGACATTGGGGGCATTGCACTATTGTAAAGTGGTTGTTCCACTGGATATCATAAGGTGAATGCACCAATTTGTAAGTCGCTCTGGATAAGAGCGTCTGCTAAATGACTTAAATGTAAATGTAATCCTGGGATGTGCTTTAGATTGCTATTGCTGTAAGAGTTAGCCAGCATGCTCTAATTGTAATGGGCACGTTAGCCCCTGCTAAGTCACAGTTGTTTCCATGCTAACAGACGAATCACAAATCTACCGCCAACATACTGTTGTCCTGCACGTCTAATATGCTTTCTTGTGTCTATCGTCAGAATAAACACCAATCAACTGGGCTTGCTGGCCGGACAGTCCTTTCTATAGAGATCAATCTTTTTGTATTTGCTGGACCACTGTTATATTAGCAGTCTGGTCACATAGACTAGACGTAACATAGTGAATGTAAATCCGGGACACTCAAATGAGTATGAGACATTACATGACCAAAAGTATGTTGACACCTGCTCGTCAAACATCTAATTCCAAAATCATGGGCATTAATGTGGAGTTGGTTGCCCCTTTGCGGCTAAAACTCCCTCCCCTCTTCTGGGAAGGCTTTCCACTAGATGTTGGAACATTGCTGCATGGACTAGCTTCCATTCAGCCACAAGGGCATTAGAGAGGTCGGGCACTGATGTTGGGCGATTAGGCCTGGCTTGCAGTCGGTGTTCCAATTCATCCCAAAGGTGTTCGATGGCGTTGAGGTCAGGGCTCTGTGCAGGCCAGTCAAGTTCTTCCACACCGATCCCAACAAACTATTTCTGTATGGATCTCGTATTGTGCACGGGTCATTGTCATGCTGAAACAGGAAAGGGCCTTCCTCAAATTGTTGCCACAAAGTTGGAAGCATAGAATCATCTAGAATGTCATTGTATGCTGTAGCGTTAGATTTCCCTTCACTGGAACTAAGAAGCCTGAACCATGAAAAACCAGCCTATTCCTCCTCCACCGAACTTTACAGTTGGCACTATGTATTGGGGCAGGTAGCGTTCTCCTGGCATCTGCAAACCCAGATTTGTCCGTCAGACTGACAGATGGTGAAGCAGGATTCATCACTCCCAAGAACGCGTTTCCACTGCACCAGAAACCAATGGCAGGGAGCTTTTCGTCACTCCAGCCAACGCTTGGCATTGCGCATGGTGATCTTTGGCTTGTGTGTGGCTGCTCGGCCATGGAAACCCATTTCACGAAGATCCCGATGAACAGTTATTGTTCTGATGTTGCTTCCAGAGGCAGTTTGGAACTTGTTAGTGAGTGTTGCAACCGAGGTCAGACAATTTTTACGTGCTACACGCTTCAGCACTTGGCATTCGAGTTCTGTGAGCTTGCCGTTGTTGTTCCTAGATGTTTCTACTTCACAATAACAGCACTTACAGTTGACCGGGGCAGCTCTAGAAGGGCATAAATTTGATGAACTGACCTGTTGAAAAGGTGGCATCCTATTAGTGTCACATTGAAAGTCACTGAGCTCTTCAGTAAGGCCATTCTACTGCCAATGTGTGTCTATGGAGAATGCATGGCTGTGTGCTCGATTTTATACACCTGTCAGCAACGGGTGTGGCTGAAATAGCCAAATCTATTAATTTGAAAGGGTGTCCACACACTTTTGTATGTATAGTGTATATTACGTTCGTATGGTTCTATAAGACAGAAGGTTACAAAAAAATGAAAGGAGGGGGGTTGGTTTGTTGCTTGGGCTGGATGGGTAGGTGTATAATGTGAAGATCTAGCAATGCAAAGGTTGTGTGTACGAATCTCATTATGTAAACTTTTGCATTTTAGCTACCTAGCAACTTTTAAACTATTTTTAGCTACTTTGCAACTACTTAGCATGTTAGCTAACCCTTCCCCTAACCATTTCAGCTAACCCTTCCCCTAACCCTAACTCCAATCTTCACCTTAACCCTAACCCTAGTATTAGCCACTTAGCTAATGTTAGCCACAACATACTTTGAGTAATTTGTAACATATTATACATTTGAGCAAATTTGTAACATATTGGACATTTAGCAAATTCGTAACATATCATACGAATTGTGATTAATTACATACAGTATCATACGAAATGGATGGAGATACACAATTAATACATACCGTACAAAATGTAACATATCATACTAAATGGAGTGTCTCGGATTTATGTACAGGTTGGTCTTAGTCACTCTCAGTCCACTCTGCACACACACGCACACATTCACATACCCACGCCCACACACATACACACACAAAAGCCTCTGCACATTGCCTGTGCTCAGGGTGGACACACTCACACACTCGCACACAACTTCAATGCATTATCAATGCACCTTGTATTAGAAAAGAAGTTCAGAAGAAGAAATAGGCCTACTTAAAAACTTGTTAGGGACAGTCGTAATCAATGCAGAGCCTTATGTCAACATCGCAGATTTTAGAGAAACAACAAATGTTGGTTCATATGAGTGTCTTATATCGGCTAAAAGCTTAAATTCTTGTTAATACTGTCCAATTTACAGTAGCTATTACTGCAAAGAAATGCCATGCTATTGTTTGAGGAGAGCTCCCAACAACAAAACACATTTTTCACTGCGATAGGTTTGATAAATTCACCTCTGAAGGTGAAATGTGTACTTACATTCTGAAATCTTGCTCTGATTTATCATCCAAAGGGTCCCAGAGATAACATGAAGTGTCATTTTGTTAGATAAAATCCTTTTTCATATCCTAAAAAGGTCCATATAGCATGCACAATCGATTTTGTATTTCCACTCGTTCAATTTGCAAAGAAAGGATTTTTTAAAAATCTAACCCAAAACATTGTTTCAACCGGTCAATTCATGTTTGTATGTATTCCTCAGAGATCTTAGAATGTAACCAGACTTCACTATATCATTAGCTGTGTCGTATATCCTATAGGACACCAAATTTGGTCAGAGAGCGACGTTTTCATGGCACGCCGATGACGCAGACGGACTTCATTTGATCAACTCTATCTTTGTCAAATAAGCACCGATTGGGATCAAACAAAGCTAGCTAGATAGCCAATGAACTGTCGCTTATGGGAGTATCCGGAAACCCTGTCTCGGTCGCAAAATGTAGGCACTAACCTTTTGCGGTAGTATGACTTTTCCTTTTGGACAAAAAGTATAAGAATATTCAGAGTTATGAAGTTATGAAAACTGGTTGTTTTGCAAATGCTGAACTTATATGGCTACTAATACTGGAAAATCAAAGTCTAAGTATACAGATTTGACGATATTCTTGCAGAAAAATTTAATATGAATGCAAATGGCTCCTTCACGATTTTCCCAAATGTACCTGGTGACTTCACACTAAATGTCATGTTGCTCGCTTCAAGTTATCCATCTGAAACTTTGCACATACACTGCTGCCATCTTGTGAATACCATCGGAATTACAACCAGAATGATGGCTGGAAGTGGGACCTTTGTTGCATTTCAAAGATGGTGGTAGATGTTTTTTGTTTTTTTTCTTCTTTGTATTCTCTTCTACCAGATCTATTGTGTTATATTCTCCAAAACTCAATTCACATTTCCACAAACGTCAAAGTGTTTACTTTCAAATGGTACCAAGAATATGCATATCCTGAGCTACAGGCAGTTAGATTTGGGTATGTCATTTAGGCAAAATAAATGAAAAAAAGGGGGCTATCCCCAACAGTTAAAACTGCTTAGTTTGAGTGTGTGTGTGCCTACATGCATTTATGTATGTCTATGCACGTGTGCATGTTTTTCTGTGTACATCAAATCAAATTGTATTTGTGTGGCGTGGACTAACAGTGAAATGCTTACTTAAGGGCTGTTCCTAACAATGCAGAGATAAAAAAAGAAATAATCAAAAAATAATAACAAAAGGAATAAATACACAATGAGTAATGATAACTTGGCTATATACATGGGATACCAGTCGATGTGCAGGGGTACGATGTAATTGGGGTAGATACTGTATGTACATACACTGTAACTATGGATAAAGTGACAGATCGTAAACAGTAGCGATGAGTCAAACAAAAGTTTGTCCAGGGCCTCCCGAGTGGCGCAGTGGTCTAAGGCACTGCAACGCAGTGCTAGCTGTGGCAAAAGAGAATCTGGTTCGAGTCCAGGCTGTGACGCAGTCGGCTGCGACTGGGAGACCAATGGGGCGGCGCACAATTGGCCTAGCGTCGTCCGGGGTTAGGGGAGGGTTTGGCCGGCAGGGAGGTTCCTGTCCCGTTGCGCACTTGCAACTCCTGTGGCGGGCTGGGCGCAATGCATGCCAACACAGTCGCCAGGTGAGAGGTGCAGCTGGCTTCCGGGTTAAGTGGGCGTTGTGTCAAGAAGCAGCTCATCTTGGCTGGGTTGTGTTTCAGAAGATGCATGGCTCTCCCGAGTCTGTACGGATACCATGAAATTGATGATGTTACGTACGCGTCTAGGAAGAGGAACCAAAGCAAAGAAAGTAAATATCAAAGCCCCCTCTCCTACCTTACCTGCCTACCCACTTAACTTAGCACCACCTAGTGCGCTAACCAAAATACAGGGGGTGGTCCACCCAGGTCTTACCTAGTGTGCATAGACAGTGAATACTACAGGTTATGTATGCCTGCAGGCCTCTTGCCTAAGCACTCCCTAGGTCCCTTCCCCCCTGGGAACAAAACAGAATACAAACATAAGTAAACAATTTCAATAATCAAAAACACTGCCTCCTATGGGGACACACATATCTTAAAAGCAGCGGCTACAAAGTACTTAAGAAAAATCTCTCAGCAAAAACCAACACAGGACATACAAGAATCTCTCTCTGAGCCACAACCAATACAGGATATAACAATAAGCTCTTTCTAAGAAACAACTAACACCAATTATCACCCTCAGCAACAATCACAGAACATAACCATCAGCTCTATCTGAGCAACAACCAACACAGGATATAACCCTGAGCTCTCTTCTGAGCAACAGAACACTGGCTTATATAGTTGGAAGAAGGAGTCTAATGGGATACAGCTGTATCCTGACGAGGGGGCGTGGTCAGCTCTCCAATTAGCAATGGGGGCTGACCAATCAGCTGCTTGGGGGAATTTCAGGAAGCCATCCTGAAACACACACATACATACAAAACCACAACACAGAAACTGGGGAATGTAACAGAGGAGAAAAAAAAAGGTTGTGCAAAAAGGGTCAATGCAGATAGTCCAGATAGCTACATAACTAACTATTTAGCATGGCTTGGGGGTAGAAGCTGTTAAGACTTGGAGTGCGGTAACAGAGAGAACATGCATGTGTGTGCGCCTGTGGACGGCATGTAGCCTAGTGGTTTAGAGCATTGGGCCAGTAGCCAAAGGGTGGCTGGTTTGAATCCCCTAGCCGATTAGGTGAAAAATCTGTCAATGTGCCCTTGAGGAAGGCACTTCACTATAATCGCTCTGGATTAGCAAATGCTAAATGACCCCCAAAATGTTTTTTTTTTAATGTAGTGTGTGCCCACACAAAACAGAAATCGGGTGGGTCTGTTTTTTTGTTCCATTTGAATGCTTTCTCCACCACAGCTAGTGTTGATTCCCTTGCTCTCCCACACGTATTCCTCCGCCGGTTGGACACAGAGTCCCACTGCTGGCATTAAGATGGAAGGAAGGATTACAGAGGAGCTCTGCCTTCCCATACAGGCCCGAGCGCTACACTCTCCACAACAGCACAACTCTCCAGAACATTGCAGCAAAAACCTACGCACTGGCTGTCGGCATCAAATAACTAATCCTTTTGGATGAACACCAGGCACCTCACAGAGGCTCGCAGAGGAACAAACTGGGAAAAATGGGTCCCTTTAAGATGGAAAAATACACAGTGTCTTTTAGAATAAAAGTTTTCCTCCACTGTTGGGGAGAGCGAGACGGTTGTTAATATTGCTGATTACATTGGGTTACATTGGCGTCCATATTTTCTCGACAGTTTTGGGGATTCCCCCAAGGATACCCGGCGATGACATATCTCCTTTGAACAGCAATGATAAGGCTGATTAAATTTATTCTGATTAATGTAGAATATCTTTGCGATCTGAATTTAAAGTGAAATATGTTATCAGACGTAGTCAGTGGTGAACACGTGTTTGACTAATACAAGCGCGTATGTGTGTTTGCATGCACAAACATGCACACATATGCACACATATGCACGCATATGTGTCAGTGTATCTCATTGTGTGTCAGCGTGTGTATGACACCGAGCTGGATGCACCCTCCCTTTCATTCTGTGAAAGTGCGTGTAAAGCCAGAGATGACAGCCGACAATGTCCATATGGTAGATCTAAGGAGCCATGACTGCTGCTATTGCTCTGCCAAATAAATTCTCTCTCTCTCTCTGCATGCTGGGAGTGTTTGGTGCATGCTGGGAATTGTATGAGTGAGTGCGAGTGTTGTCTGGAGTTGTTGCCTGTGTTTCCCTTCTTGTTTCCTTTTCTTGGTGGTTTTCCTTTTTCTATGCATGATTAAGGTTATTGTTTATTTAATTTATTTGTTTATGGTAGAACTAAGTATATTGTTTTTCTTGTTGGAATTGCCCTGGCTTTGGCAGGGATGACGACCCACATGGGGACGCCGTCCCTGTCACTTCGGCACGGCTCTAGGTGTATTACTGAAGCTACTGTCACTGCGGAGGAGTTTCTGGTCGCCGTAGGAGAGAAGGTAGGCTATGAAAATGTTTCTTATGCTTCGCGGATGAATAAAGCGGTGGTGGTCTTTCTTAAAGAAGAGCATCTTGTTGAGCGTGGTGTACTTCTTAAAGGTATGTTTATTCAAGTTACGCCGCTTTTCTCTCCGTCAACAAGGGTAACGATTTCGAAAGTACTGCCGTTTTATTCCCAATGAGCTATTGGAGGCCGAGTTATTGCAGTTTGGGAAGTTTGTAAGCTCAATTAAGATTGTCCCGTTGGGTTTCAAACACCCGGCTTTGAAACAGGTTATGTCGTTTCGGTGACAGACGTTCATGTTTTTGGACTCACCGGAGCAGACTATGCAGTTATAGTTTAAAGTCAAGTATGACAACGGACTATATATGGCTTATGCTAGTATGGGTATTCAACGGTGTTTTGAGTGTGAGGATGTTGGCCATAAGCAACATGCTTGCCCGAAAAGGGAGAAGTTGGAGGGAGGGGCGCAGGTGGTCCTCGTAACGCCTGGGCCTACTGATGTAGGGAGAGGTGGGCCGACAGTGGTAGAGCAGCCACAAGCACCTGTTGCTGAGGAACAAGTTGTCCGTGTTGAGGGTATGGAGTTGCAGCTTGTACCAGAGGGGAACATAGCGTGTGATGTGCAGCATAAAAATATTGTTGTAGGAGGTAAGGACGGATCTGGGGAGACATTTCCTCAGACTGGTGAGGGGGTTCATGTGGAGCTAGACTCCCAGCTAGTAGAGGAGATGCCCAGTACGAGTGATGGGGTGCAAGTGGGGAGTGTTGAGAGGGATGTGGCTGAGGGGAGTCAGGGGTCTGTGGCCTCAGTTGAGGAAAATCAGGAGAAGGATATGGATATCTCTTTTGAAATGATAGCAGCTGGCGACGACTCAATTTACAATCTAGAGGAGGTAAATGGGTTCTTGGATCAGACTTTTGGGAAATCTGAAATTGGCAGATTTTGGGATGTTGAGTTTGTGAGGTCAGCTGTGGTGTTACAGAAGATGGTGGGGTTGGACCAGTTGATTGTGAAGAAGCGTTCTCGCTTGAGGGAATGTGTTACTGCTGTCACGGCAGCAAAAGGTAGTGGGAAACGTGGTAAGGTTAAAAGAAAATTAAAACAATTATGATGATCATCCCTCATAGTTTTTTTCTCTTAGTCTGGTTTCTCTGTGGTTTGTTATGCTTTTCCTTTCTCTTTTCTATATGGAGGTACTAAGGGTAGGTTATCTCAATATTAATGGGGGAAGGGACAGGAATAAGAGGGCTTGGGTATTAGAAGTAATAAAACAGAAAAGGCTTAATTTTAATGTAGTTTTTCTACAGGAGACACATAGTGATGAGGCTAACGGGGTTGACTGGGGTATGTGGTGGGAGGGGCAGCATTTATTCAGTCATGGTGCTAATTTCAATGCTGGGGTGGCAATTTTGCTTTCCTCAGTCTTAGTGGTGACTGTGGTATCTACAACAGAGATTGTCAAGGGTCAGGTTTTGTTGGTCATGGCGGATGTTATGGTTTTTTTGTTAGTTTTTTATTTATTGTATATGCTCCTAATGAGGGTACAGAGCGTATTGCTGTATTTGCTAAAATAAAGGAAACTGTTAGTAAAACCACTACAATTATGCAGTATAGTTTACAAGAGGCAGATTAGTTTTTACACCGGTGGCAATACATTCATAAAACCAAAAGCTTACCTTGACTTGGAAGAGTTCCAGTGTTGGATAGCCATAGCCAGCTAGCTAACATAGCATCCCTCTCTGTTTGAGCCAGGTGTTTGAGTAGCCTAAACTAGCTAGCTGCGTTTGCTAGCTAAGTAAGTGAAAGTGAAAATACAACGAAATATACAGTGCATTCGGAGAGTATGCAAACCTCTTAACCTTTTCCACATTTTGTTATGTTACAGGTTTATTTTAAAATGGATTAAATCGTTTTTTTTTGTCTTCATCAATCTACACACAACACCCCATAATGACAAAAGAAAAACTGGTTTGTAGATATTTTTGCAAAAAAAAAAGAAAAACATATATATATACGTATATAACACTTACATAAGAATTCAGACCCTTTGCTCATTATTTTGTTGAAGCACCTTTGGCAGCGATTACAGCCTCAAGTCTTGGGTACACTTGGCACTTGGCACACTTGTATTTGGCGAGGTTATCCCATTCTTCTCTACATATCCTCTCAAGCTCCATCCCCGCTGCACAGCTATTTTCAGGTCTCTCCAGAGATGTTAGATCAGGTTCATGTCCGGGCTCTGGCTGGGCCACACAAGGACATTCAGAGACTTGTCCCAAAGCCACTCCTGCGTTGTCTTGGCTGTGTGCTTAGGGTCGTTGTCTTGTTGGAAGGTGAACCTTCACCCCAGTCTAAGGTCCTGAGAGCTCTGAAGCAGGCTTTCATCAAGGATCTCTCTGTACTTTGATCTGTTCATTTTTTCCTCGATCCTGACTAGTCTTCCAGTCACTGCCGCAGAAAAACATCCCCACAGCATGATGCTGCCACCACCATGCTTCACCGTAGGGATGGTGCCAGGTGTCCTCCAGATGTGAAGCTTGGCATTCAGGCAAAGAGTTCAATCTTGGTTTCATCGGACCAGAGAATCTTGTTTCCTTTAGGTGACTTTTGGCAAATCTCCATGCGGGCTGTCATGTGCCTTTTCCTGAGGAGTGGCTTCTGTCTGGCACTCTACCATAAAGGCCTGATTGGTGGAATGCTGCAGAGATGGTTGTCCTTCTGGAAGGTTCGCTCATCTCCACAGAGGAACTCTAGAGTTCTGTCAGAGTGACCAACGTGTTCTTGGTCACCTCCCTGACCAAGGCCCTTCTCCCATGATTGCTCAGTGTGGCCGGGTGGCCAGCTCTAGGAAGAGTCTTGGTGATTACAAACTTCTTAAATTTAAGAATGATGAAGGCCACTGTGTTCTTGGAGAACTTCAATGCTGCAATTGTTTTGGTACCCTTCTCTAGATCTGTGCCTCGACACAATCCAGTCTCAGAGCTCTTACGGACAATTCCTTCAGCCTCAGGGCTTGGTTTTTGCTCTGACATGCACTGTCAATTGTGGGACCTAACATAGACAGGTGTGTACTTTTCCAAATGACGTCCAGTCAATTGAATTTCCCCACAGGTGGACTCCAATCAAGTTGAGGAAACGATGATCAATGGAAACAGGATGCACCTGAGCTCAATTTCGAGTCCCATAACATACTTATGTAAAATTGTTTTTTCCGTTTTTTATTTTTAATATATTTGCAAAAAAAAAATATATATATATTTTGTTGTTGCTTTGTCATGATGGGGTATTGCGTGTAGATTGATGAGGAAAATAAATAATTTAATACATTTTGGAATAAGGCTGTAACAAAACAAAATGTCAAAAGGTCTGAATACTTTCCTCTAGAATGCACTGTAGCTATCTCTCTCTCTCTCTGGATCTCTCTCTCTCTGGATCTCTCTCTCTCTGGATCTCTCTCTCTCTCTCTCTCTGGATCTCTCTCTCTCTCTCTCTCTCTGGATCTCTCTCTCTCTCTCTCTCTCTCTCTCTCTCTCTCTCTCTCTCTCTCTCTCTCTCTCTCTCTCTCTCTCTCTCTCTGGATCTCTCTCTCTCTCTCTCTCTCTCTCTCTCTCTCTCTGGATCTCTCTCTCTCTCTCTCTCGCTTCTCCTTCATTTTTGAAGACATTTATTTAACTATTGTCTCTGTCTCTTTGAGTCAACTACTCACCACATTGTACGCACTGCAGTGCTAGTCAGCTGTAGCTTATGCTTTCAGTACTAGATTCATTCTCTGATCCTTTGATTGAGTGTAAAACATGTCTGTCCATGCTGCAAGATCTCTAATAGGTTGGAGATCATCCTCTGGAAGTTGTCATAATTACTGTGTAAGGCTATGGAAGGGTGTGAGAACCATGAGACTCCTAGGTTTAATATTGAAGACAATGTACCCACAGGAGGATGAAAACTAGCTGACCTCTGGCTACACCATGGTGCTACCGCAGAGAGTGCTGTTGAGACTTTCGTAGACCATCATTGCAAAACAATGGTCTGTGATTTAAGCCCAACTACTAGCAATTCCCTGATTTCATCATCACGATAAGAAAACATCTTCAATAGTCTTTGAAATAGGTCTGCAATTATGTAATAAATCATTCAATCCAATTGATTACAGCATTACCCCAAAAAATGGAGAATGCAAGTGGCCGTAGGAGGAGGTAGGACATTGGTCTGTCTGCCCAATCTAAAGAATCAAAACAAAAAATAGCATAAATAGGAAAGTATACCAGTTTAATTTGAGGATGTTGACATCCGTGTCATACAGAGTGCAAAAAGCTGGAAAGACATTTTTGATGTACCTCATGGCACAGTTGATATAGGCGATGCACGATTCAAGACTTTGTTTATTTTCAACTAAAATTATTGTACAGAATTCTTGCCACCAACAAAATGTTGAATATTTGGGGCATTGCAGCTCTGCAGATTTTGCTGTGAGGATACAGAATCAATAGACCATTTGTTCGAGTATTGCCCGTCCACCAATGCGCCAACAACCAACAAAATGAGCGAAAGAGAAAAACAACAACAGAAAACAACAACAGAAAACAACAATGAAAAAACTAAAGACATCAAGGAAAACAAAAATCAAAACAGCAAGGCTAATTGTATGCGTTGGAGTGCATGTGTGTGTGTCCGTGTGTGTGCACGTGTGCGTTTAAATGCGATTGTGTGTGTATGCCTCCAGCAAAAAGGTATTGGATGTAACAGCGGTCCCCTCAGTGTCATTCAAACATACTTTTTTTGTTGTTTATTTTTACTTAATTTTTTACTTTTATCTTTGACTGTCATTCTATCCCTCGCCCAGCAACTTCACTCCCGCTTGTCTCCAGTTCCACATTTCAATCCTCAATCCTCAGCCCACCCCACTTATCTCTGCTGGCCACCCTCTTCAGATTTCTACCAGCCATATATCTTTCAACTATGCTGTGATGTTTAACATACAATTTAAATCTGTCTAATCTAATAGAATCCACAGACTGCAAGTTGAAGATAAATAATTTTACTAAGAGTATTAGTAATTGACTGACCAGGTCTCTCCAGATCTCCCAACAATGCTATTTCTAAGGTCAATTTTAGATGCATATTATGTTTTTCATCCATTCCTTAACCTGAGACCAGAAACAGGCTACTGGGACAGTGGCAAGGCTTTTTTTCCCAAATATATACTTTAATGTTCACTAGCTGGACAGGCTAACGCAGCCGGGTACTAAACTGTAAACCAATCATAACATTTGTACCAGCCATGGTACTATCTCTACTGATCACGTTGCCAATCATATTATCTAGACAGCTGGTGACATCTCAAGAGAGATCTCCGTCTGACAAATTGTTATCAGGTTAGTTTTAAGTTATTTCTAATCAAACTATTTAGTTATAGAAACATGACACCATCAATGCAAGCTATAAAATGACTCCCAATTTAGAACACAGCAACCTTAGAAATGTAAGTAGATCAAGTAGATCTGGAGCAGATAGCTTGATCACTAGCTGCATGTCATTCCGGGACAAGGAGTTGTATATTACAAGTAATAATTTAAGTCAACAAACACACTGTGGTCAAATCTATTCTTGTTGGATTATGCAAGGCTTTAGCTAAGTCATTATTGTTTATGAGTTATTACTTGAATTGCATGACTGATATAAAGTAAAATATTCTAACTCTGTACTTTTCTTTCCCTGAAAGTGGATTTTCAGTCTAAAGGCAAATAGCCAAAAATCCTACAATCTGTGCACGTAAATAGATTTTATGTACATTATATGATGTTTTAGGGTATTCACTTTTACCCTCTGAAAGATCTTTTGAAGCAATCGTTAACATTTTTATTTTAAAGGGACGGGGGATGTTTAATTGGAATGAATTGCGGATCGCTTTAACAGGAGAGGATTTTCTGCAGGAGAGGATTTTATGTACTTTACTTTCTCAGTCACTGCCCCTCTCTCTGGCTCCACAAAGAGTTTCCACTGAAGCAGAGTGTATCAATATTAGAAATGCCCATGAAATTCTACGGATTCCTCCGTGCACTGTATATCATTTCACGGATATAGGGGGATTCCAACATTCTTCATCGCCTCTTTCCACCCTGCCCGACTCAGAATAAGAGGACATATCACCTTTCACTGGCGACAAGACAGGTGTAATAAAACAAGACTGAAACATGTATCCTCCCCTACAGCATGGTCCACTACATTGTTTTTACCCCCATCGTTGGTTGATGGATTTGGTCTGCATGAAAAACACAGGACACAGCTAGGCATAGTTGGCATTAGGCTATTGCAGATAAAAAATGGCTGCCATTGAGAATACCCCCATATACTGCCCCTCTGTTACTTCTCATTATCAAAAGTAACAGTATCCCCATTCACATCTAGAGGTCGAATCTTATCATCCTCTCCATCTAGAGGAAGCATTACTGAGCAACATAAAGCAGGGCTACCTGTGGTGGCTGGGTCAGAGAGGTGGAGGATGTGCCTCCTTCTCACACCATGGATCTAGGCAACTCCAGCTGTGTTCACAACAGAAGCCAGGAAACAGCCCATTTCAAAAACAGACAAAAAGTATTGCTGTCAAAAAGATATAGCAAAATAGTATTTTACTCAAGCAATAAGACTTTTTCTTTACTTTTATAAAGTAACAACAATTGGACAACTTTGATTCAGCAGCACCAGATTTTACTTTAACGTTTAGGGTAACGAAATTAGGGTTTGAGATTGAGATTCCTCCCGCTGTTTTCTATTTACTTGAAGAGATAAATATGCATAATAAAAACATTTATTCATGTTTTTCTGTGGAAATGAAACAAATCGTTCTGGCAAGACATGTGCAGTAGGGAGGGGCACAATACTTTTGAAGACCTCTGGCTTTGTAGTTGGCTAGCAAGGCAAGAGACATGTTTAAATCTTCAACATATTTCCCTAGGTGGTGGGCCATACATAGCAAGCTATCTGCTTTAGTTTTCGAGATGATCAATCTCTGTCTAGGCAGGAGCTGGTTTTTACATATTCTGTATATTTATTTATTCTGAACACATTTCTGTTTGTTGGCAATGTAAATTCTTGCAATTTTTTTCAAAATACATACTATAATGTTCACTAGCTGGACAGGCACATGCAGCCGAGTACTAAACTGTAAACAATCACAACTTGTGTACCAGCCATTGTTTTTTGCCTTGTTGTAACTTATTTTTTGACTTGTTTTGTACATAATCTCTTATGACCGAAAATAACTTCTGGACATCAGAACACCGCTTACTCACCACGAACTGGAAGAAGCTTTTTCCTTTAATGACTCCGACGAGTCAGACTTGAAGGATATACTGCTTTCCCGGGAACAGGCCCAAATCCCTGTCATTTGCGTGAAGAGAAGACGGAAAAAAGGGGGCGGAGGTCATGCTGCCTTATGAGAATTTGTAGGTGAGCAAGTAAATCCCCACTGCCATCTGTTCTATTGGCAAACATGCAATCATTGGAAAATAAAATTGAAGACCAACGAGCAAGATTAAACTACCAACGGGACATTAAAAACTGTAATATCTTATGTTTCACCGAGTCGTGGCTGAACGATGACATGAACATCATACAGCTGCAGAGTTTGACACTGTATAAGCAGGATAGAACAGCAGCCTCTGGTAAGACAAGGGCAATCTATGTATATTTGTAAACAACAGCTGGTGCACGATATCTAAGGAAGTCTCAAGGTTTTGCTCACCTAAGGTAGAGTATCTCATAATAAGCTTTAGACCACACTATCTACCTAGAGAGTTTATCTGTATTTTTCGTAGCTGCCTACATACCACCACAGGCCGATGCTGGCACTAAGACTGCACTCAATGAGCTGTATACGGCCATAAGAAAACAGGAAAACACTCATCCAGAGGTGGCGCTCCTAGTGGCCGGGGAACTTAAATTCGTTCTACCAAATTTCCACCAGCATGTTAAATGTGCATCCAGGGGGAAAAAAACTCTAGACAACATTTACTCCACACACAGAGACATGTACAAAGCTCTCCCTCGACCCTCCATTTGGCAAATCTGACCATAATTCTATCCTCCTGATTCTTGCTTACAAGCAAATATTAAAGCAGGAAGCACCAGTGACTTGGTCTGTAAAAAAGTGGTCAGATGAAGCAGATGCTAAACTACAGGACTGATTCGCTAGCTCTGTCTGGAATAAGTTCCGGGATTCCTCCGATGGCATTGAGGAGTACACCACATCAGTCACTGGCTTCATCAATAAGTGCATCGATGACATTGTCCCCACAGTGACTGAATGTACATACCCCAACCAGAAGCCATGGATTACAGGCAACATCCGCACTGAGCTAAAGGGTAGAGCTGCCACTTTCAAGGAGCGGGACTCTAACCTGGAAGCTTATAAGAAATCCCGCTATGCCCTCCGACGAACCAACAAACAGTCAAAACGTCAATACAGGACTAAGATCGAATCGTACGACACCAGCTCTGACGCTCATCGGATGTGGCAGGTCTTGCAAACTATTACATACTACAAAGGACAGCACAGCCGAGAGCTGCCCAGTGACACGAGCCTACCAGACGAGCCAAATTACTTCTGTGCTCGCTTCGAGGCAAGCGACACAGAAACATGCATGAGAGCATCAGCTGTTCCGGAAGACTGTGATCACGCTCTCCATAGCCGATGTGAGTAAGACCTTTAAACAGGTCAACATTCACAAGGACGCAGGGCCAGACGGATTACCAGGACGTGTACTGCGAGCATGCGCTAACCAATTGGCAAGTGTCTTCACTGACAATTTCAACCTCTCCCTGTCTGAGTCTGTATTACCAACTTGTTTCAAGGAGACCACCATAGTCCTTGTGCCCAAGAACACCAAGGTAACCTGCCTAAATGACTACTGACCCATAGCACTCACGTTTGTAGCCATGAAGTGCTTTGAAATGCTGGTCATGGCTCACACCAACAGCCCTAATAGATCCACAGATGATGCAATCTCTATTGCACTCCACACTGCCCTTTCCCACCTGGACAAAAGGAACACCTATGTGAGAATGCTATTCATTGACTACAGCTCAGCGTTCAACACCATAGTGCCATCAAAGCTCATCACTAAGCTAAGGACCCTGGGACCAAACACCTCCCTCTGCAACTGGATCCTGGACTTCCTGATGGGCCGCCCCCAGGTGGTAAGGGTAGGTAAGAATACATCCGCCACGCTGATCCTCAACACTGGGGGCCCATTAGGGGTACGTGCTCAGTCCTCTCGTGTACTCCCTGTTCACTCATGTATGGCCAGGCATGACTCCAACACCATCATTAAGTTTGCCGATGACACAACAGTGGTAGGCCTGATCACCGACAACCAAGAGACAGCCTGTAGGGAAGAGGTCAGAGACCTGGTCGGGTGGTGCCAGGATAGCAACCTCTCCCTCAACATGATCAAGACAAAGGAGATGACTGTGGACTACAGGAAAAGGAGGACTGAGCACGCCACCATTCTCATCGACAGGACTGTAGTTGAGCAGGTTGAGAGCTTCAAGTTTGTTGGTGTCCACATCGTCAATGAACTAACGTGGTCCAAGCACACCCAGACAGTTGTGAAGAGTGCACGACAAAACCTATTTCCCCTCAGGAGACGGAAAAGATTTGGCATGGGTCCTCAGATCCTCAAAAGGTTCATCGAGAGCATCCTGACTGGTTGCATCACTGCCTGGTATGGCAACTGCTCGGCCTCCGACTGCAAAGCACTACAGAAGGTAGTGCGTATGGCCCAATACATCACTGGGGCCAAGCTTCCTGCCATCCAGGACCTCTATACCAGGCGGTGTCAGAGGAAGACCCTAAAAATTGTCAGACTCCAGCCACCTTAGTCATAGACTGTTCTCTCTGCTACCGCATGGCAAGCGGTACTGGAGCGCCAATTCTAGGTCCAAGATGCTTCTAAACAGTGTTTACCCCCAAGCCACAAGACTCCTGAACATCTAATCAAATGGCTACGCAGACTATTTGCATTGCCCCCCCCCCCCCCCCCCCTTTCACGCTGCTGCTACTCTCTGTCATTATCTATGCATAGTCACTTTAGTTACTTTAATAACTCTACCTAAATGTATATATTATCTCAATTACCTCAACTAACCGGTGCCCCCGCATGTTGACTCTGTACCGGTACGTCCTGTATATAGCCTCGCTATTGTTATTTTACTGCTGCTATTTAATTATTTGTTACTTGTATTTCTTATTATTATTTTAAAACTTTTTTTATATATTTAACTGCAATGTTGATTAGGGCTTGTAACTAAGCATTTCACTGTAATACCTGTTGTATTCGGCGCATGTGACAAATAAGATTTGATTTGGTAATATCTCTGCTGATCACGTTGCCAATCACCGTATATAGACAGCTGGTGACAAATCTCAAGAGAGATCTCCTTCTGACAAATTGCTATCAGGTAAGTCTTTTAGCTTTTTCCAATCTAACTATTTAGTTATGGAAACATGATACCATCAATGCAAGCTATAAAATGCCTCACAACTTATAACACAGCAACCTTAGTAATTTAGCAAGCTTGCTAGTGAGCTAGCTAGTTGCAACAAGCAGATCTGGAGCAAATAGCTTTATCACTAGCTAGCATGTCATTCTGGGACAAGGAGTTGTTTATTCCATGTAATAATTTAAGTCAACAAAAATCTATATGACATGTAGTCTAAATCGAATACAGTCTCAGGGCAGAACCCATACATTTAATTCATACTGAAAAATGTAAAATACCACCATTAATAGTTGGAGTAGGATGATTGCAGAACACCCTGCCGGAGTCCGTTAGGATGTTAATTTTCTAGCTCACAAACTACATTCCTTTTCTGTGATTATTTTTGTTACTCATTCTTGTCTCTCACTTTTGTCTCACGTGGTCTATTCAACTCTCATGTGTCCTGCTCTCAGAGCTCAAACACAGTGCTATTAACCAATCATGGGCTGATTCACTCACCTGTGAGGAGAACCATCCTGCTGCAGTTTGAACTAGCCCTGCCATCAGTATTTAGACATTGGGACCACATGAATTTGCCTGTTGTCTTTTCTTTGTTGGTTTTGTCTTACACAGCCTAGTGCATTTTAAAGTTGAAGAAACACCAACTACAGATGCACATGCTTTTTTGAGCATCTCAAAGACTATATTCAATGTAGAATTAGTTTAACAAGTCCCTGTCAGGAGCCCAGGCTTATGCCATAGATGATAGTTCTCGTCTCTGGACCACACAATATTTAGACTGCATTCTTCTAAGGGACTTGTCTCTCTCGGTCAGCTACATTGGTGACCAGGGTGGGATCCTTTCGATATGCCTATGGGGTCAGGGCACACACATTCTCCTAAAGAGAAAGGGCAATACTGAAGCATGCATTGATGACCGTTCGACAGTCTCCATCAGAGATCAATTTGTATTGCACCTTTTTTTATCAGTCGCT
Organism: Salvelinus namaycush; assembly: GCF_016432855.1. Lineage (NCBI taxonomy): Eukaryota > Metazoa > Chordata > Actinopteri > Salmoniformes > Salmonidae > Salvelinus > Salvelinus namaycush. Next base: position 9,375,949 of record NC_052335.1, read on the forward strand.
GATAATTAGTCAATTAGCCCATGTCAGGTACATTTTTTAGATTTCTAAGTTAATTTAGCGACCAGGTATCTAAACTTATTATCATGGTCGAATTACCGGCCGAGGGGCCCACATTGATTTTGTTAGTCAGTCTCACTCAGATATTATATTCAAAACGGCAAACATTTCTCTCCACCCAATAGCAACATTTGTGGAATTGCTTGAAATGAGTTATAAAATAGCAACATTTTCTATACACCGCATGGCAAAATGTTTAGAATTGCATAAAAAAAATTAAAAGATATCCTCTTTCAAGAGGGGGGTCACTAAAATGTTTTGCTCGCAGTGTGTGTGTGTGAGGGGGGGGGTATAGATGTGGGTATGCAGGCCTGCGAGCAACTGCAGCCCCTCATTATGACTTCTGCAGCAGAGTTACCTCTGCTGCAGAGGATAAGTTCATTAGAGTTAACTGCACCTCCGAAATTGAAGCCCAAATAAATGATTCACAGAGTACAATAACAGACACATCTCAACATCAACTGTTCAGAGGAGACTGCGCGAATCAGGCCTTCATGGTCAAATTGCTGCAAAAAAAACACTACTAAAGGAGACCAATAAGAAGAAGAGACTTGCTTGGACCAAGAAACATACGCAATGGACATTAGACCGGTGGAAATCTGTCCTTTGGTCTGATGAGTCCAAATTTGAGATCTTTGGTACCAACCGCCATGGCTTTGTCAGACGCAGTGTAGGTGAACGAATGATCTCCACATGCGTGGTTTCCACCGTGAAGCATGGAGGAGGAGGTCTGATAGTGTGGGGGTGCTTTTCTGGTGACACTGCCTGTGATTTATTTAGAATTCAAGGCACACTTAACCAGCATGGCTACCACAGCATTCTGCAGCGTACGCCATCCCTTCTGGTTTGCACTTAGTGGGACTATCATTTGTTTTTCAACATGACAACATGACAATGACCCAAAATAAACCACCAAGAAGGAGTGTGATGGAGTGCTGCATCAAATGACCTGGCCTCCACAATCACCGACCTCAATCTAATTGAGATGGTTTGGGATTCCTCCACAGAGTGAAGGAAAAGCAACCAACAAGTGCTCAGCATATGTGGGAACTCCTTCAAGACTGTTGGAAAAGCGTTCCTTATGAAGTTGGTTGAGAGAATGCCAAGAGTGTGCAAAGCCATTATCAAGGCAAAGGTTGGTGCTTTGAAGAATCTCAAATATCAAATATGATTTGTTTAACACTTTTTTGGTTACTACATGATTCCATATGTGTTTTTCTTAGTTGTGATGTCTTCAGTATTATTCTACAATGTAGAAAATAGTCAAAATAAAGAAAAGCCCTTGAATGAGTAGGTGTGTCCAAAAGTATGACTGGTACTGTACATGACAAACACACACCTTTCTATCAACATGCTGTTATTTGGGTTTCAATGCAAAGTATATGATTGAATGTCTATTTAAGCATGCAGCTAGTTACTTGAAATGAGAAATATAATCATGCCAAAACGTGATTAAAAAATGTAGTTCACTGACAAATTGACATTTACAGTAGCTGGCTAGGCTAGTCAAACTGTGCCATTGGCTAGCTTTCAATAAATTGGCTAAATGGTCAATAGAGTTACTTCTTCATATGATCAAGACCATTCGTATTGCATGCTGGGTATTTCAAATGCACTCAAAAAATCAAATATTTGTTCTAGATATATCTGTTCATCAGACAGCAGCTCACCATTTCACAAGAGGCTGTGTTTACAACATAGATAGAAGCAGGCCTTTGGCTGAAAAATACTTTGTATCTCCTTTCTCGACAGGGAATGATCGACTTCACGTTTTTTGGAGGCTGCTGGAGGGCCCTGGCTGCATTCTGGAGCTTCTCTTCCACTCTTAAGGTCACCCAGGTGTTGGTCTGAGAGAAATCATAAACCTGCATGCTTCTACGTGCCCTGCGCTGCTCAACACTCGCCACGCCAGCACTCAAAACCATCATCAGTCCAGCCTCATACCACCTTGTTCCACCTAAACCCTTCATTTCCCAAGACTTTCTCCATCAAAAGCGGAGGCCTTTGAAGGATTTATCAACCTTTGTTTTTCCTCTAGAGAACTTTGTTTTTGTACCAGTAAGGTTAAGGCTCTTAGGTATTGGGTCTGCTGTAGGTGTGTGAGATGAGTGGATTCCCAAACACCTGTGCTGTGTTCTGTGCTACTTACCTGTATTGTGTTGTGTCACTGCCATAGGTTCACTCACGGCGCATCGCCCGTCAATCACAGCCTGCACGTCTCTTCCCACCACACCAGAGGGAATGGCCAACCTGGAGAGCACACACACACAATCTGCTCAGTTTACACATGGAAACACGCTTCGATCAGCTCAAACACAGATCATGTGTAAATAGCTAGAGGAATTTTGAAAATCTAACGGATGTGGAATTCCTGTACAAGTAGTGGTCAAATTAGCCCCTTCCAATAATACAAATCTAGTCCTGGTGGATGCATAAGAGCTATTTATTTAGCATCAATGCAATAGACAGCCTCAACTTATGATCCTTATGGTCCTTATGATGTAATGCTTTGTGTTTGATGAATTTGCTAAAGATTTTCAGAGCAGCATTACTAAAAATACTCTGATTCCTCTTATAACCCAGTGGAATCTGAATCTGAATATGACCGTCAAATGCACTGCAAAGGGGATTTTGTTTCTAGACGTGTCCATAGAACAGCCTACGAGATGCAGGGGAGGGGATCCCAGTATCTGGGCGGATTTCTGAGAGCTTTGCGTCAATGCTTTAACACACCGTAGAATGGTTCCTCGGGCAGACCCCAGCCTGTCAATGTCTGCAAATCCTGTCTGATAAATAAAAACAATAAAAAAACAATGAGGTGCACTCACTCACAGTGTGGGAGCTCAAACTGAATATAGATGAAATGCACATCCATACCAATGTAGTCGTTAACCTGCAGCTGGAGCTTGAATCTCTAATCAAGATACAGTAGGTGTGATAGGTGGCAAAGGGTGGCATGTTACCAAGTCTGCCATCTAAATAGTGCCCAAGAGGGACATAATAAAGATGACTCATGCACACTGAGTATGATGATGTTAGGAAATAGTTGTCTTACTGAATACAGTAAGTGAAGAGGGACAAAACAGTAGAATCAAAGAGCTACCTAAACTGTGCCATAACACAAGTAATTGCGTTCCACTAGTTTGAACAGACACAGAAAACACAGACACCTCCCAGACAGACAGCTGAATGGGTTTGCATGACAGAAACATGGATAAATAGTATGAAGCCCATTGTAGCAGTGTAGACCTCTCAACTACATTTAAGATAATTCAATCTGACGGGAAATAATTGTGTAAGAAAGTGTTTAATAACCTACTTCATATAATTACAACCTAGCGCACCTGCCAAACTCATTAGCTCTGTGATATTAGGGTGAAGGATTGAGCCGCATTTATGTAAATTGAGAGCTTGATGAAGTTATAATAAATCGGATAGCACTGGATTATGAGGCTTTATGGGGTAGAGACATTACATGTTCTTTAATTGTGTAGCTTCCTATTCTTGCAAAACGTTCAGTTCAAAAGACACGTGAGTCAAACATGTTAACTGCATAGGGAGATATGTGCAAGACAGATTGCTTTCTGCTTTTTTTGCAAGACTTCAGGGAATAGATGTTTGCTTTCTAACATAAATAGAGCCTTCAAATCAATTTCAGGCCTAACCTATTTTCATAATGATCTATCTCTATTCATCTAGCACTTGGTTGTGCCATACACTGCAACAAAGAGCAGAAGGTATAAGAGGATTTCGATTCATTCACCCCTTGACTGCTCAAACTCATCAACACACACTCATCTATCAGTATTTGAATTCCATCTGTATAAATATGCAGAACATTCTTTGAACACAGTTAGTTTTCGACTAACGACACAAGCTAATGGTCGCTTTTTTCTTTAGCCCATATTGAAAGGAGGATTCTGCTTTCCCATTAAGTGGCTAATGTTCCATAAGATTGACAGATCATCATATTTGCACAGCTATTTTTGCTTCTGCGATGGGCCATCGTGCAAGATAAACAAAGTGCAAAGCAGAATCTTACACACAGGAAGAGAACTTGATCTCTCAGCCTCTTAGCAGCCACATCTGCTTAAGGGACAGATCAACAATTACCGGGGGGGAAGGGTGGTCCAAAATAGGGGAGGTTTGTCAAACTTTTTATTTTGCTTCTGGTAGGGTTATGTGGTTTTTTGGGGGGGGGGCACAGGGGAGGGTAGTGCGTTTTCCCCTTGCTTTATATTTGCTCTTCTGCTTGTATTTTCACTATAAACTATGGCTTGACTTACTTTTCATATTACCCTACAAAAATGTAGAAATGTTTGTGAAGGTTTGGTATGGTGTGGCTATTATTAAGCTTTAGTTACTGCAGGCCTATGATACAAAGGCAGTGCGCCCCGGCGCTCCAACTGACTCCGACAGTTAACCTTGAGGCGAGGAAGAATGTTTCAGGCCTACCAGAGTTCCTCCTATAATCTAACAATATAATGCTTATCTTTATACAAAATATTTGTATAGAAAATGAATGAATTACCCTCCTTCTGTACATCTATATCTGTATAGCAGACGCAGTAGCCATCTGACATAAAGGAATGGATGTCGGCGTCGTAACGTTTCACCGGTATATCGCTCTCTCTCTGGGGTTAGGCCTAAGCTTCTCTTCCATTATACAGGCTATGTATTTATTTGAATATCATACAGTTGACACCTAAACCTTCGCATGCAATGCCCTGATACATTTAGTGCTCAAATCTCTGACAGCTGAACTGTAATGTGGACAATTATTGTTTTAAGAAAGTAACTCCAAAAAATAAAATAAGAGGCTATACCTAGCTAGAGATACCCTAAAGACTCTGGCAAGTGCGCAAGTCCAGTGTCACTTTGATTATGCATGCACATCATGGTTCACCAGCAGCCCCAAACATCTAAATAATAAGCTACCAGCCAAACAAGCTTGTAAGAATTGTACTTAAACTCCCCCCATACTCATCTGAAGGTTATTTCTGTGTCAGTATCTATGTAAGGTGTCTGTATCTATGTAATTGTGTATATTTTTATGTAAAACATAGGGAAATAAGTCCCCGGCTTTATTGTGCAATCCTGCTCACTATAAAAAATATTTGTGTATGTATTCTTTTTAATTAACTGACAAATAAAATCTATCAATCAATCAATCCAAACTGTGCAGCGGCCAAATGATGAATGGAAAGAGACATCTATTACAAAACACTAAAAAGTTGAATAACATTTGGATATTGTCAAGCCAAGCCTTCGATACTGGGTAAGCCTACAAGGTAGGGAGGGATGTATTTTCTGTTTGTCAAGATTCACATAGTCTACTTATAGTGGTGTTGAAAACATCAACCATGATATTGAAGTACCCGAAGTCGGTATGCTTTGTCTATTGGTTGCGTGGTGCATTGGCACAGAAACATTGGCACAGAAATTCGTTGCATATATTTTATATAATTATATATATGGCATCAAAATGTTGAAAATCTGATTTTCCCCTAGCTAATCATTGTCTGCAGCTGGCTCTGATTGTAGTGTAATGAAACAGGCAGGGAGAGTGAGCTAGTCTGTGGTGGTCGGCAAACCCACAACCTTCTGGCCTGTAACCTTGTGTGGCATCGACTGTGCCAGAAAAGCGTGCTGAAGTGTCAAAGTCGATATCCACATTTATAAACAGAGGGTAGCTACATTTATTGTTATTTGTGGCCGTAAACATTAGTTTGAGTTAATTTTATGAGGGGGAGGGTATTCAATGTATTTTAAAATACAAGGGAGGGTAATGTGAAAATATTTTTAACGTTGGTGAGGGGGATGCATTTTCTTTAATGACATGTTGAGTTGGACCAGCCCCCCCCCCCCCCCCCCCCCCCCAGTACATTTGGATCTGTCCCTAATCTCTCGTGGACAGACTGCGTAAATCGAGCATCTGACCAAATTACACCAGATTTTAGTTCTGTGAAATGAACATCTGCTTGGTATTTCTCACCTCATCCAGAGCCAAATCCTTTGACTTTCAAATGTTGAGATCTGAATGACTTCTACCTATTCCATAGAGAGAGATGGAGATAAATGGAGAGAACTCTGCTCCAAACACAGGGCCGGTAATTAGTCAGCTGGCGAAAGAGAAATGGCTGCCAAGTGAGTCAGACTATCTTGGCTGCACTGTATCTCATTCTTAAAAATCACCAGAAGCTTTGCTTCGCTTCAGAATGCTTTGCTACGACATGGATTGATTTAGAGATCATTGCTAAAAAAAATAGTACTATCTACAGGGAACATTTTGGTAAGGTGAAATATGCTATCTAATGACTAGCCTTTAAATATGCTGATCAGGAGGGTTTCACAAGCTATCACCAGTTCCCTTAATCAATGACTACTGTTTAACCTAATGAGCATAGTTAGAATAACAAATGGTGTATTCGGGAAATATTGGACTTATTTATGAGGTGGCAAGCTGTTTTTGATGTGGCTTGAATGTATGGTTGTTCCAGTTCCCCAACGAGCCAGCGTAGAAATGAACACTCTCCAGATCATAAATTCAACATTAGTAATTTATTCTCCGGCCTCCATCAGAAACACTGATGAGGAAAACAAGGCATATTCAGAAATTCATACAGCAGGGGTATTTAACTCTTACCCTACGACAGGAATCATCAACTAGATTCAACCACGGGCCATTTTTTTCTGGATTGGATGGTCGCGGGGCCGGAACACAAATTCACTCTGGCTATCTACTCCGATTTCAGAGAACTTTCTTCTGAGTGTGCAGGGCGCAGAATAACTGATGAATTTACGAATGTGCAACACTTGTTGAATATGACTGGTGTCAGTAAACGTCTGCAAAGAAAAACTATTTCAATTGTTGCCAGCAGCACAGTAACAGTCACCGACACTCTGGATAACATGACAAGAGCTGAGTAAAGGCGAGTAAAATGGTTAAAGTGAGGTGTTCTCATTTGTGTCTGGAAGTAGCGAGCAAGCTAGCCAACTTTACCCAGTTAGTTTGGGTGCTTGACTGCCGTTGTGAGGTTAGAACGGTTGGATCAACTCTACTCCTTGGCCCGAGCGTTCAGTGTGCACTCTGAACGCTCCAAGTGTGAAACATTCCGAATTTACAAACGGACAATCTGACAACGCTCTGAATTTACGAACGCCCAGAGCAAACTCTGGCACTCCAGAGTGAATTTATGAACTCACTGTTACGTCCGTTGTTAGATGAATGAGACCAAAGCGCAGCGTGTAAAGTGTTCATGATTTTTAATACTGAACTCCGACAAAACAACAAAATACAAAACCGAACGTAAAGTTCTGCAGCGCTAGACAGCAACTATGCAAAACAAGATCCCACAAACTCAGGTGGAAAACAGGCTAACTAAGTATGATCCCCAATCAGAGACAACGATAGACAGCTGCCTCTGGGAACCATACCCGGCCAACAAAGAAATAGAACACATAGATTGCCCACCCTTGACACCCTGACCAAAATAGATAATAAAAAGGATCTCTACGGTCAGGGCGTGACACTCACACATAATTACAAATAATTTATAGACAAAAAATTTACTGCAAATTGACCACAGATATAATATTTGACTGAAATATAATAATTTCAAACCTTGCTTACATTTGTATATGATCACATCTCTCTATTATGAGTGGAAATACTTGGCAAAAGATTTCCAAAGTTAAAATCAATTGGAGCTGAGTTCCTGGTGTTTTGAAAGTCTTTTATGTCCAAACCATTTTTTTTTTTACATGGGAGCCCAATAAAACCCTGTGCAGGATGCCATTTGGAGAACCCTGCCCTTCGAGGTCCGGAGCCTGCTGGTTTTCTGTTCTACCAGACAATTAATTTGCAACCACCTGATGTTTCAGGTCGAAATCAGTCCCTGCTTAGAAGAGAACAATGAAAAAACGCAGTGGAACTGGCTGTGAGCTCCAGAGTTGAGTTTGAGTGACATACAGTGTCCTTAAAGTTACAGCTAGCATGACAAAGAAGTTTATCAATATTTTTGAATTCTTCTCATCTTTGATATCAAAGCCAGCTTGATATCTCCAGAGCAGTGGTGGAAAAAAGTACCCAATTGTCATACTTGAGTAAAAGCAAAGATACCTTAGAAGAAAAGGACTCGTGAAAGTGAAAGTCACCCAGTAAAATCGTACTTGAGAAAAAGTCTAAAAGTATTTGGTTTTAAATATACAGTATATATAGTATCAAAAGTGAAAGTAATTGCTAAAATATAAAATGATATATAATAGTAAAATATAAAAGTAAAATTATAAATAATTTCAAATTCCTTATTTTAAGCAAACCTGACGGCACCATTTTCTTGTTTTTAATTTATTTACGGATAGCCAGGGGCACAGTCAGACATCATAATTTACAAATTAATAATGTGTTTAGTGAGTCCGCCAGATCAGAGGCTGTAGGGATAACCAGGGATGTTCTCTTGATAAGATTGTGAATTACACCATTTTCCTGTCCTGCTAAGCATTCAAAATGTAACGAGTACTTTTGGATGTCAAAATGTATGGAGTAAAAAGTAGATCATTTTCTTTAGGAATGTAATGAAGTAAAAGTAAAAGTTGTCAAAATATAAATAGTCAGTGAAGTACAGATACCCCCCAAAAACGACTTAAGTAGTACTTTCAAGTATTTTTTCTTAAGTACTTTACACAACTGCTCCAGAGCCAGTATTTCCTAGATACAAATAGGTTTGAAACGTTCATCCCCCATATATCACATAGGAGAAAAAATTATAGTGCTGACATTTTTGGGGACAGTTTTACACCATCCTAAGAGTCCTAAGACCACATTCTACTCCTTCACATGTAGACCTTCAGATGCCCAACATTGAAAAATGTATCTTAAATAAAAGGCAATCAATGGTGATTTTCTCTCCGCCAACCGGATTAAACATAACTTCCTGGAAAGCCATCTGCAGGCACTAAACAACACTAAGATGCTGAATTTAAAAGGTGATTCCTCTTGGCGGACACACAGAGGTGTGGATTCTGCCTCCTCTCATCGGACGCTATTTATATCTGCTGTCTGTGATCATTCTCCCAGTGGCCACAATCAGACCGCCTGAGGAGGTGTGAGCTATTCTAAAGGGATAGAGGATTGTATGAGGCGTGTGTGTGTGTGTGTGTGTGTGTGTGTGTGTGTGTGTGTGTGTGTGTGTGTGTGTGTGTGTGTGTGTGTGTGTGTGTGTGTGTGTGTGTGTGTGTGTGTGTGTGTGTGTGCATGAGTGCATGTGTTCATGTGTTCGTGTGTGTATGTGTGTCCCAGTGAGAGATTGATATAGGATGTAAGACTCACAGCGATCAGGCTATGGATAATCAGGTGGAGGATTCTCCTTGGGTCAGGCTTCCATAATTTTCACCTCAGCAAAGGCCTTATTCCGGAGTTCATTCTGACCATCATAAGACCCTCCTGTAGGAAAGAGAGAGAAGGAAAACACAGTTTAAACATCAAATCCATCTCAGAACTTCATGAAATCAAAATCATCCCTCGATTACAAAAGTTTAAAAAAAGTAAGGTTCTGTGAGTTGCTTCCTCAGTGAGAGGATCTCAGCGTTGACTGTTTTGCCCTAGAGCAAGCCTCCGGGTGTCAGTCTGCTAGGTGTGTACACAGTGAGCTACAACAAGAAGGTGACCTAGACTGACGAGACCATGACTGACAAATTCATGATCCTCATCCATATAGTATGACTACGTATCTGACTTTGGGATGAGCTAGTTCCTTTGCTCAAGGTCACAACACTCTACCACCTCTCCTGTCCCTTATAGATGGGTCTCTCTCATGAACGCTGTGACTGGCGCACATCTTACACCAGACGCTATTAGCGAGCTTTGGTGTTAGCACGAGGCAGCGTCATCCGTCAGAGGGTCAGACAGGCCATGATTCACCACACAGCAGTGACAACAACAATGGTAAACTAAACCTATCACTCACTCTTTAGTACTCTTTAGGTCCACAAACCACTTACTTAACATTCATATACTGCCTACTGTACTGCCTACTGCAATGATAGCATCCGTTAGATATCGATGGGCTTGTGGATTGCACAACTGTTTTGGATGGTGAACTTGTCTACTGGGCCTAAAAGGATATCATGATGCATGATGGTTCCAATATGTCCATTCTTATATCCAATTACATAACCATACATTCTGGGAAGCTCCTGTCCCCATAATACACTTTGACATCAGCCATGTACTGTATAGGGCTGTGGCGGTCATGAAATGTTGTCAGCCGGTTATTGTCAAGCAAAAGACTGCCGGTCTTATGGTAATTTACCGTGGATTAACATAAACAGGTTTAGCATCTCCAGGCCTCCATGCATACAAGCCGCTGATGCGTGCCTTTGAAATAAATAAATCAATCAATTTCATTTACACCATCACAATAAATGTATTATTTATTTCCGTAAGATCTAAAGAAACATTACGATATGAAGAGAATGTATTTCAGAAGAACAGAATATGAGTTGGTCTACTGTAGGCCTATGTTATCTGGCTATGCTCCATGCCATAGGCTGTAGGCTTGTTCATTTAGCTGACAAGATATGCTTATAAGTCCGTAACATTATTTTATATTATAGGATTATATTTTCCTCATTACAGTGCGAGTATGCATATGAAGTGGCTATGTTGAACATAATTTTGATCGTTTGAAACATGCTAGATTTAGAGTAATTGGCAACTTTAGTTGTGAATGATACAAACCTTAGAATTCAAACCATATATGGGCTGCATGACGCGACTATAGGCTGTGGATGAGTTGAGAAAGTAGCAAAAAAAGCTTGCTCTCTGTTTCTTGCCTCAGGCTGCACAGCTGTTCTTTCATCAAGTGATCCTCTTGTCTTTAGTAATATGTCAAATGAGTTTAGATTTAGAATGGCCCATTATCAAAAAAAAATACATGTCAACTGTATTCACTCTATTAGCCTAGCGAATGGAGGCTGTGTGCTTTCCCACTGGTCCATTTTGTAGGCTAGGGCTACTTCAGTTTTATAAAGGATCATCAGTGGTGTAAAGTACATAAGTAAAAATACTTTAAAGTACTACTTAAGTAGTGTTTGGGATATCTGTGTTTTACTTGACTATTTATATTTTTGACAACTTTTTATTACTTTTTATTCACTACATTTAAGAAAATGATGCACTTTTTAGTCCATACATTTTCCCTGACACCTAAAAGTACTCCTTACATTTTGAATTCTAAGCAGGACAGAAATGGTCCAATTCACGCTCTTATCAAGAGAACCTCCCTGGTCAACACTACTGCCTCTGATCTGGTGGATTTACTAAACACAATGCTTTGTTTCTGAGAGATATCTGAGTGTTGGAGTGTGCCCCTGGCTATCCGTGAATAAAATAAAAAACACGACAATTGTGCCATCTGGTTTGTTTAATATAAGGAATTTGAAATTATTTATACTTTTACTTTTGAAGTTTTTGCAATTACATTTACTTTTCATACTTAATATTTAAAACCAAATATTTTTAGACTTTCACTTTTACTTGAGTCATTTCCTATTAAGGTATCTTTACTTTTACTCAAGTATGATAATTGTGTACATTTTTCCACCACTGTGTATCATGTGCTAAGTATGCAACTGAGAAATAAATATAAAAACACTTATTTCACTCCACACATCAAACACTGTTTAAGGAACATGCTCTCGCTGCCCGACAGGTGATATTCCGCCCAAACTCTGTATGCCATGGGCTCTCCAACCTTGCTCTTGCAGCTTCCCAGTGCTTAAGTTGGGAGATCTCTTTGGGAACATCAATAGTAATATGTTTTAGCAATAAAATATATTTAACTAAACTGTTCACAGCTTGTCTTCGCTCTCAAGAATGAAATAAAGGAGATAGAGGAGGAGAAGGAAACACATGGTGGTGTCACGCCCTGACCATGGAGAGCCCTCTGGGTTCTCTATGGTGTAATAGGTCAGGGCGTGACTAGGGGGGTTTCTAGGTATTATATTTCTATGTTGGTGTGTGTGTATGGTTCCCAATTGGAGGCAGCTGATAATCGTTACCTCTAATTGGGGATCATACTTAGTGTGTCCTTTTTCACACCTGCTATGGGGGATATTGTTTTGTATGTATTTCACGATCGTTATATCTTTGTTATTTTGGAAGTTTCACTATCATTAAAATGTGGATCTCTACTCACGCTGCGCCTTGGTCCAATTATTCATATGACGGTCATGACAGGTGGTGAGATATTCTGTATAGTTGAAGGTAATGTGTCACTCAATTAATTATTAAAATATAAAACATTCCCTATTACTAGGCTATTCAAAATCAAATACAAATTCACCAATTGCAGGCTAACTGTAAGCAGCCCTGCACCATCAATGAACCAACTGTCACACCCTCATCTGTTTCACCTGTCTTTATCCCCTGTGTATTTATACCTGTGTTCTCTATCTGTTCCCAGTTCGTTTTGTTTCGTCAAGCCTACCAGCGTTTTTCCCTTATGCTCCTGTCTCTCAATTGTTCCTGTTTCCTAGTTTTCCTGGTGTTGACCATTCTGCCTGCCCTGAGCCTGCCTGCCATCCTGTACCTTTGCCCCACCTTTCTGGATTACTGACCTCTGCCTGCCCTTGACCTGTCTTTTGCCTGCCCCTGTTCGATTAATAAACTGTTGTTACTTCGACATTGTCTGCATCTGGGTCTTACCTGAAACATGATACCAACAGCGTCGCCTAGGGCTATATGTTCTCTCCCAGACTAATGGATAGACATTTTCAAGCGTAGCGTAAGGTAACCAGTCCATCCAGAATGTAAAATAATACAGTTCACACAGGCAACACCTGAGTGTAGGCATGATTGTAGGCACACTCATATCCTCAACACCGGGGCCCCACAAAGGTGTGTGCTCAGACCCCTCATGTACTCCCTCCACACCCATGACTGCATGGCTACACACGAGTCCAACCCAATCGTTACATTTGCTGACGACACAAAAGTGTTAGGCCTGATTACCAACAACGACTAGAGAGCTGACAAGGAGGAAGTTAAAGCCCTTGCGGAGTAGTGCCTGGAAAATAACCTCTCCCTCAACGTAAAAAAAACAAAGGAGCTGATCATGGACTACAGGAGACAGAAGAGGGAACGAGACATCACATTCACATCGACGGGGCCGCAGTGGAGAGGTTCAAAAGCTTTCAGTTCGTCAGGTGGCTGAAGAAATTCACCATTGAGAGCATTCTGTAGGACTGCATCACCGCCTGGTACGGCAACTACACTGACCTCAACCGAATGGCTCTGCAGAGGGTGGTGCGGTCAGCCCAACGCATCACAGGGGGCATGCCCTCCAGGACATTTACAGCACTTGTGTCAATGGAAGGCTAAGGACCTCAGTCACCCGAGCCACGTTCTGTTCACTCTGTTACCATCCAGCAGAAAGACACTTAGTTCCTATTTATAGCCTAGTGGCCCATTGAGAAACAAAAATGTAAAGAAATTATAATGTTAATATGTTTAAAGGTAAATGGCAATTATAGCACAAATAATAAGATAGTGTGTCTCATTAATCAATAGGCAATGTCAAAATATACATAGGTGATATTTGCGTGCCAGTGAATCCAGAGACACAGAGACCCAAATAATCAAGGCAACAACATTGTAGAAACGAGGACAGTGAAAAATCATCACTTAGACCCTTAGGATCCACAGAGTGTCACTACCCAAGAAGCGTGACAATTTGCTCCCAGGCCCGGCCAATGGCAATTACAAATGTGGGCACTGTGTACGTTGTGACAATACGACCAATACTAAAGTTTTTACCACCCAAGAACAGGTAAAGAATACAAAATCCAAAGCCTCATTAATTGCAGCACCACAAATGTCATATACATGCTGAAATGCATCTGCTGGGCTGCGTATATTGGTCAAACTAAATGAGCATAGAAACTTCGCATTGCAGAACATAAGGCTGCTATTCAAAATAAAAACACGGACTATGTTATTGCGCTCCACTGCATTGAAGCCAATCATGGCTCACCTTCCTCCCTGTGCTTTGTAGCCATAGAACATGTCCAAAATTCACAGAGAGGAGGTGACATCACACGTAAACTAAAACAAAGATTGGCATGATGGCTGTACTCCGCTGTGTGCTGTGTGTAACGGAATCGGCTAGATTTCGCGCACGGCAAAAACAAATATGAAGGGGCAATTTTGTGAATTTTTGAAGATATTCCAGTGTTTCAATACAATGGATTTGATGAGACTGGCACATCGGTTATACTCTATGGAAAAACACAAACGTGGGGGCGTTTTGTCCTGGTTTCTGTTTCTGACGTTCAGTTGCTCTAGCATGGGTAAAGGCCTGTTCAATGACACTCTTATCATACCGGCAATGCAGGAACGTAGTGCGCATATCATTAGCTTCACGGAGTATAACCCTTGTGCCGGTAGTGTCAAATCCATTGTATTCAAACACTGGAACATCCTCAAAAGTGACCCAAAGCTACGTGAGTTCACAACATTTCCCCCTCGCATTTGTTTTCGCCGGATGCGCAATCTAGCGGATTCCGTTATACACAGCATGTAGCTACCCAAGAAGCTGACACTTGGCTCTCAGGCCCGCCCAATGGCAATTACAAATGTACATTGTGACAATATGACCAATACTAAAGTTTTTTACCTGAGAACAGGAAAAGAATACAAAATCCAAAGCTTTATTAATTCTAGCACCACAAATGCCATATATTTGCTCAATTGCATCTGCAGGGCTGCTTATATTGGTGTATTAGTATTGTATTTGTGAGACATTATACAGCACTGTTGGAGTTGGCAACATAAGCATTTCACTGCACCTGCAATAGCACCAGAAAATCTGTGTGCAAGACTAATAAACTTTGATTTGATTCTGAAAGTTCTAAAGGGACATTTACTGAGCTCTCTGTTATCTCCCTCTCTCTCTCTCTGTCCCTTTGTCTGTGTGTTTGTGTTTATGTGTGTCTGTGTGTCTGTGTGTCTGTGTGTCTGTCTGTCTGTCTGTCTGTCTGTCTGTCCAACTGTCCAACTGTGTCTGACTCACATCAAGGTCTCCAAGCTCTTTAAAACCTCTTATGGCTGCAAGCCCGAGGTCGGTACACCTATGACAACATCCCCCACCCCCCCCACACTGATTAGCATCGCTAGCATAGCGTCACAATTAAATAGTAGCATCTAAATATCATTAAATCACAAGTCCAAGACACCAAATGAAAGATACAGATCTTGTGAATAAAGCCACCATTTCAGATTTTTAAAATGTTTTACAGGGAAGACAAAATATGTAAATCTATTAGCTAACCATGTTAGCAAAAGACACCATTTTTCTTTGTCCACCATTTTTTCTCAACACCAGTAGCTATCACCAATTCGGCTAAACTAAGATATTGATAGCCACTAACCAAGAAAAAACCTCATCAGATGACAGTCTGATAACATATTTATTGTATAGGATAGGTTTTGTTAGAAAAATGTGCATATTTCAGGTATAAATCATAGTTTACAATTGCACCCACCATCACAAATCGACTAGAATAAATACACAGAGCAACGTGTATTACCAATTTACTCATCATAAAACATTTCTTAAAAATACACAGCACATAGCAATGGAAAGACACAGATCTTGTGAATTCAGACAATATTTCAGATGTTCTAAGTGTTTTACAGCGAAAACACAATAAATCGTTATATTAGCATACCACATATGCAAACGTTACCAGAGCATTGATTCAAGCCAAAGAGAGCGATAACGTAATCATCGCCAAAATATATTAATTTTTTCACTAACCTTCTCAGAATTCTTCCGATGACACTCCTGTAACATCATATTACAACATACATATAGAGTTTGTTCGAAAATGTGCATATTTAGCCACCAAAATCATGGTTAGACAATGACAAAAGTAGCCCAGCTGGTCAGAAAATGTCGTGCGCCATATTAGACAGTGATCTAGTCTTATACATAAATACTCATAAACGTGACTAAAAAAATATAGGGTGGACAGCGATTGATAGACAATTTAATTCTTAATACAATCGCTGAATTACATTTTTTAAATTATCCTTACTTTTCAATACAGGTTGCGCCAAGCGAAGCTACATCTAACAAAATGGCGGCATAAGCGATTAACATTTTTCGACAGAAACACGATTTATCATAATAAATTGTTCTTACTTTGAGCTGTTCTTCCATCAGAATCTTGGGCAAAGAATCCTTTCTTGGGTCTAATCGTCTTTTGGTCGAAAGCTGTCCTCTTGCCATGTGGAAATGCCCACTGCGTTCGGCATGAACTGGAAACGTGCCCAGAGGTTCAAAGTGTCTCAGAAAGCAATGCCTCAAAATCGCACTAAACGGATATAAATTGCTATAAAACGGTTTAAATTAACTACCTTATGATGTTTTTAACACCTATAACGAGCAAAAACATGACCGGAGAAATATTACTGGCTAAACTAAAGCTTGGAAAAAGAGCAGGTCCGTGTCCACCTTGCATCAGGCGCAGCTGGAAAAGGGACACTACCTACACGTTGTGCTGTTTTATAGAGGCTCTGATTGCGCAATCGACTCCATTCAAAGCGTCACCACGTAATGACATCCAGGGGAAGACGTAAGCAGTGTTTGTATCCTCATAGCATTCACAGGGACCTTTAAACTGACTCCAGATCAGGGGCCAAGATGTCTGAAATCTGACTCCATGTCAGGGAAAGTGCTGTAGAATGAGTTCTGTTCCACTCAGAGACAAAATTTCAACGGCTATAGAAACTAGAGAGTGTTTTCTATCCAATAATAACAATAATATGCATATTGTACGAGCAAGAATTGAGTACGAGGCCGTTTGAAATGGGCACCTATTATCTGGCTACTCAATACTGCCCCTGCAGCCATAAAAAGTTAAGTCGCTTTCTTTTTCCTTCCACCTGTATTGCTACGGGGCTATGCTCAGTGCTCAGCCCCAGGTCGTTACAACACATCAATCGTCTTCATGTCACTCCACAAATGGACACAATTACTGTGACTGAGGAGCCCAGGTTATATGTGAATGGTGTGTGACTGTGCTCCTAATCAAAGTGACATGGCAATACTGCGAGGCAACACCCACGGACCGGCTGCACCAGCCAGTCAGCCGCCACAGCCAGGAGCAGATACATCACCCGCCAACTGCCACCTAGTTGACTGAGTCACCGCCGCTCAACTAGTGTTTTACCCGTAATAGCTTAGCTGTCAATCCCACAGAGAAACTGTAATGCACTGTACTGTGTGTGACCAGCAACATGGTGCAGTGAGTACTGTTGTGACACCTGTTGATAAAGGTTATATGGTGTGTAATGGTGTCATATATAACAGTGTCAGACTATTGACTGTGGATTCTCTATTGATTTTCCTTTTTTATCCAGGACTAGCCTTAATCTGTGTCCGAGAAACCATCCTAAAGTGTTTAGCTTCACTGTACTAGTATGAGAAAACAAACAGCACAATATCATCTCAGTGGACAGTTTATTAGGTAAATCTAGTACCGGGATGGACCCCTCTTTGCCTCCAGAACATCCTGAATTATTTGGGGCATGGAAACGTTGCTCAGTTGGTATCAAGGGACCTAATGTGTGCCATGTAAACCCTAGACACTGTCGTGTGTGAAAGCCCAGGAGGTCGGCTGTTTTGGAGATACTGGAACCGGCGCACCTGGCACTGCCGATTATACCACGCTCAAAGTCTGTTTTGCCCATTCTAATGTTCAATCGAACAGTAACTGAATGCCTCGATGCAGGAGAGACTGCTTTATATAGAAAGCCACGACCACGTGACTCACTGTCTGTAGGGGCGAACCATTTTCGTGAACGGGGTGGTGTAAACAGTCACTCCTATGTAAAGCTACGTAAACAGTATGTGCACATTGTTTCTTGACAGCACACGACTGCCTCATCATGTATAACAAACTTGTTGTCCTGTCTTATTTCTTAATTTAACAAATATAATTTAGCCCCCAGCTTGGTTTTATCATTTTGCAGAGAGAGGGAGAGAGAGAGAGAGAGAGAGAGTGAGAGACTCCCAGCTGGGTGCTATGAGCTGACGGTGCAGTTAGTCTGTGATAACTGTATATTCCTAACAAGACCACTTTTAATAGGGAAGGAACCCAACGGAGCATTTTAATATACTCTGTAATTACATACTGACTATGACTACCTTTTAAGCAGAATGATAAGACTGAAGCCACCAGCCAATGTCTGCATACAGGCATATAAAACCCTATTAAAATACTGTGCAGAGCCAGCAAAAACACCTTCAACTAATGAGTGTGAACATAACGCTCAGAACCAAAACAAATATTGATACTTTTTATTACTACATGCAAATAGTATTGCCACTGAATATCTTATGGAATTTGAAAAGAAGCATTCCAAATACATGTTTTTGATGTGATTTCTCGGCATGAAATCTCTGATCTCTCTCATCTTCTGGACCTAAATCTCTCATCACCAATTGGAGGGTCATCAACAAATAAAAACATGGCATGTAAATAAAATTGATTCTGGGAGCATAGGCTTGGTTACATAAAGAGCTAGGGCTCAGTCCTTCAATAGTCAAAGATTTGAAATTACTATTTCATTTAATATCAGACCAAATTCACCACTCTCACTGGGTTGATTCTTACTGCGCAGCTTTTCCATTTAGTTTATAATGGAATAGTTCATGATAAGAAAAACTGAGAGTCTAGCTCTTACGTGAATTACAGTATGTTGAAATTAAAATATATCACATAGACTGTGTTTCCTACTTTAGAGAGGCGCTGCCATGTAATAATAACACTGGGATTTGTCCTTCTCTAAACTGACCCTTTGAAGAGGTATGGTGTTTCGGGGTACTGCAACTACTGTATCAATGTGAATCAGATGCATTTGAATATTACAGTGTTAGGCTACATGAGGTAAATGGGCTAACACTGCAGACTGCAGCTCTGACAAAGGAGACTGATCTCTGCAAGCCCATTCATTGTGAATGTTCATTCCCAAAGGATAACGGAACAAAGGAAAGCTATTTCTGTCTGTCCATTACAGCCATATCAAGTCCTCTCCAAAAATATGCCATCCCAAAGGGCTGGTCAGTAACACTCGTATCCATTCAAAAGAAGGGATGCAAGGGAAAATAGAACTTCCATTGTACCCCAATGTATCCATTTTATGATACTTGGCATTCTTACTTGTAACTGATTTCTGTTTGTGTTGAACTCCATCCCTCTCACTCTACCAATTAGGTAACAGTGCCTAGGCCTGTTCTAAATATAGCATTGCATCGCTGATGAAACCTAACGTCTGTACCTAGAGCAGGGGTGGGCAACTTTGATGGGGTGGGGGCAACAGAAAATCTCAACTCATCATGAAGGGCCTCTGTGGCTCGCGGGTCTGCGTACCCACATCTATACCCACACATGCAGTCAGAGCCGGCCCCTAGCCTTTTGGGGGCCCTAAGCAAAATGTTGTTGCAGTTTTCATGCAAGTTTGCTGCAATTCTACAGATTTGTCTTTTGGGTGGAGAGAAAAATGTGCAGTTATGCAGCTAATTTCCTGCAATTCTACAAATTTTGCCATAGGGTGGAGACAAATGTTTGCAGTTTTTAATATGATATCTGATGATCAATGGGGCCACTCCTGGTCGGTAATTCGACCATTATTACCGCAAGTTTATATAGCTGGCCACTAGACTAACTTACCAATATAAAAATGTTAGCTGACATGTGCTAATTTAGTGACTATCAGTGACTGACATATCAAAAGACAAACTGCTGATGCACAACCACATTTTGGATTTTTTATTTTTTTACCCTCAACAGTAAGTTTGGTATTGGTATTTTATTAGGATCCCCATTAGCTGTTGCAAATGCAGAAGCTACTCTTCCTGGGGTCCACACAAAACATGAAACATGACATAATATAGAACATTAACAGACAAGAACAGCTCAAGGACAGAACTACATCAATTAATTTAAAAAAGGCACACAGAGCCTACATATCATTACCAATACATACACACAAACTATCTAGGTCACATAGGAGAGAGGCATTGTGCCGTGAGGTGTTGCTTCATCTGTTTTTTAAAAACCAGGTTTGCTGTTTATTTGAGCAATATGAAATGGAACGGAGTTCAATGCAATAATGGCTCTATATAATACTGTACGCTTTCTTGAATGTGTTCTGGATTTGGGGACTGTGAAAAGACCCCTGGTGGCATGTCTGGTGGGGTAAGTGTGTGTGTCAGAGCTGTGTGTATGTTGACTATGCAAACAATTTTCAACACATTGTTTCTTACAGAAAGAAGAAGTGATGCAGTCAGTCTCTTCTCAACTCTTAGCCAAGAGAGACAGGCATGCAACGTATTTATATCAGCCCTCTGATTACAATGAAGAGCAAGACGTGCTGCTCTGTTCTGGGCCAGCTGCAGCTTAACTAGCTCTTTCCTTGCAGCACACAACTGGCCAATAAACAAGATAAGACAAAACCTGAGCTTGCAGGAATTGCTTTTTGGAATGTGTTGTCAAAAAAGCAGAGCATCTATTTATTGCAGACAGACCTCTCCCCATCTTTACAACCATTGAATTGATATGTTTGACAGTTTACAATCTAAGGTAATGCCAAGTAATTTAGTCACCTCAACTTGTTCAACAGCCACGCCATTCATTACCAGATTCAGCTGAGGTCTAGAACTCGTACCAAATACAATGCTCTTAGTTTTAGAGATGTTTATTACTGGACACCCATTCCAAAACTGACCGCAACTTTTTGTTAAGGGTTTTAGTGACTTCATTAGCTGTGGTTGCTGATGTGTATATGGTTGAATCACCAGCATACATGGACACACGTGCTTTGTTTAATGCCAGTCGCAGGTCATTGGTAAAAATAGAAAAGAGTAGAGGGCTGTCCTGCGGTACACCACACTTTACATGTTTAACATTAGAGAAGCTTCCAATCCTGAAAACCTTTTGAGTTCTATTACATAGATAGCTCTGAATCCACATTATGACCGAGTGTAACGATGTGCGCTGAGTCGGGAAACAAGTTCAGGGAGTGAGTGTTTTAATAAAATTAACAGAGCACAATACAAAACAAGACCCTCGAACAGCACACAGACATGAAACAGAAGCAGAAACACTAGCAGCACACAGACATGAAACAGAAGCAGAAACACTAGCAGCACACAGACATGAAACAGAAGCAGAAACACTAGCAGCACACAGACATGAAACAGAAGCAGAAACACTAGCAGCACACAGACATGAAACAGAAGCAGAAACACTAGCAGCACACAGTCATGAAACAGAAGCAGAAACACTAGCAGCACACAGTCATGAAACAGAAGCAGAAACACTAGCAGCACACAGACATGAAACAGAAGCAGAAACACTAGCAGCACACAGACATGAAACAGAAGCAGAAACACTAGCAGCACACAGACATGAAACAGAAGCAGAAACACTAGCAGCACACAGACATGAAACAGAAGCAGAAACACTAGCAGCACACAGACATGAAACAGAAGCAGAAACACTAGCAGCACACAGACATGAAACAGAAGCAGAAACACTAGCAGCACACAGACATGAAACAGAAGCAGAAACACTAGCAGCACACAGACATGAAACAGAAGCAGAAACACTAGCAGCACACAGACATGAAACAGAAGCAGAAACACTAGCAGCACACAGACATGAAACAGAAACAGAAACACTAGCAGCACACAGACATGAAACAGAAGCAGAAACACTAGCAGCACACAGACATGAAACAGAAGCAGAAACACTAGCAGCACACAGACATGAAACAGAAGCAGAAACACTAGCAGCACACAGACATGAAACAGAAACAATGACGCCTGGGGGAGGAACCAAAGGGAGTGACATATATAGGGCAGGTAATCAAGGAAGTGATGGAGTCCAGGTGAGTCTGACAAAGCGCAGGTGCGCGTAACGATGGTGACAGGTGTGCACCATAACGGGCAGCCTGGTGACCTAGAGGCCGAGAGGGAGCACACGTGACACAGAGGATGAAAAGCCATAAGGCAAACATTTTTTCAACAACAGGTTATGGTCAATAATATCAAAGGCAGCACTGAAATTTAACAGTACAGCTTCCACAATCTTATTATTATACATTTCTTTCAACCAATCATCAGTCACTTGTGTCAGTGCAGTACTATACATGTTGAGTGCCCTTCGCTATAAGCATGCTGAAAGTCTGTTGTTAATTTGTTACAGAGAAATAGCATTGTTGAGACCCAGACTGGGTCCCGCAGGACTACAATGAATGAAACATGAGAGAGAGAATGAGGAAAAGAAGAACAAATAAAGTTTAAAAAAGGACAGTTGACAAAAAATAGGCTGAGCCCAAGTGTTTTACATGGACTACATACCCTGAACAGTCTCTGACACCCACATCAGTTGCAGTCCCATGGGCCCCCATCACGTTTACTATTGATTAATTTCAGTCATGGTGGTGGCCAAAGGGTTGGTGGAGAGAGGGTTAGAGAGAGGCGAAAAGGCTTCAAATGTCCTTTGTAGCTCAATTGGTAGAGCATAGTGCTTGTAATGCCAGGGTAGTGGGTTTGATTCCCGGGACCACCCATACATAAAATGTATCCATGCATGATTGTCGCTTTGGATAAAAGAGTTTCCTAAGTGGCATAAACTGTATTATTATATTAGCCAGTGATAAAGCTGTCAGAGTCTTGACTAATTGGGGGAAAACACAGCACCAAAGAAGCTTAGACCTCATTGTGTCTTTGATCCATAAAACATGATGAGTTCCATCCCCTTCTCTCCTTTCATTACCTTAATAAATATCCCAGAATAAATGAATAAAACATAGAGGAAAACAAAGTAAAAAGAAACAAGAACAACCAAAACACAAAATGATTTTGTGTATAAATGATTTGATAAGAGCTTTTGATGAGGATAAAATTATGAGACTCAACAACAACCACATAACATACATAAAGGCCAGTGTATCCTTGTGTAACAAGATACGACCCAATCATATTCACAGGGATGTAATCTACTGTATGTGATGCTATGTCCCTGAATGGTGAGCGAATGGCAAATGTGCATAAAGATGAAGGAATTCAGGTATTATGTCTACGCTGCGCAACATGTTTCAATGTGCCTCCAGCTTGTAGCTAGAATTGGGATCATGTATACTGTGCTAATGCCAATACAAAAAAAGAGTAACAGAGCGCTGTCACGGATTCCCCCGGTACTGCTGCTCATTCCTTGCACCAGCTCTGGAGGTCTACATCACCGGCCTCTAGGCATCACTGAACTGTTTCATTACGCACACCTGGTTCCCATTCCCCCTGATTGATAATTGTATATATGTGCCCTCTGTTCACCATTGCCTTGTCGGTTATTGTTCCCATTTCCGTTGGTCTTGTGAGCACCTGTGCTTTGTTGTTTCGGCTTGCGTGTATTGTGTACTCGTTATTACGGGTCTCGTCCCGTTTATTGTTGTGCACTTGCTATTACGGGTCTCGTCCCATGTATTTATGAGAGGTTTAACCTCGCTCTTTTATTTGGGTTACATCCCTGTGTTTTGGTATGCATGTTTGTTTTGGGCTTCGTCCCCGTGCCTTTTCATGGCATGTTGTATTTATGAGAGGTTTAACCTCGCTCTTTTATTTGGGTTACATCCCTGTGTTTTGGTATGCATGTTTGTTTTGGGCTTCGTCCCCGTGCCTTTTCATGGCATGTTGTATTTTTGGGTGGAGTATTAAAACCCCCTATTACGTAGTCCTGCGCCTGTCTCCAATCATTTATACAACGTGACAAGAGCACTGTACAATCTGGCAAATTTAGCAAATAAAGCGTTTGTGGTAAATACATGGGGGCCGCCATCTTTCTGCCCCTTCGCCATTATATCACAAGGACATTTATTCAGGAAATGGGGGACTGAGAACAAATACATTTCCCTACAGTTACCTTTTGAAGATGAAATCATTTCTCAAATATACTGCACTTTAATGCTAGGAGTTTCTACACATTCCCAGCTCATACTGCCACTGCACATCCCAAAATGCCCAAACGTCCAATATACATCCTGCTGTACTTCTCTACATAACTCCTGTTCTCAAATAGGGATGTTGATAACTAATTAGGGTGCAATGGATTCCATTTTTACGAAGACTGCCTTATAGTGAGGTGAGTAAGAAAAAGCAGAGGAGACAAGGTTATTATGGTGTGTTTTAAACACTTTCATACAGCAGCTACAAAAAATTGAGCAACAAAACTAATTTGTTCCAATGAGTCTAATTTTCCCTGGTGCAATGTGGAGCACCATCCACTGTAGTGTGCTCCAGTTTCGAGTGGAGTGGGAGGTGCAGCACAAATGTTTGCACATGTGCTTGACCGCTTCACCAATCTGACAACTGCTCTTCAACGATGTTATGAGGACCACTCAACGTTTGTTACATCCTGCATGCAGCTAAGCATGCAACAGTAAGACAAGGTACGACATAGGTACGACCCAAAAATATATAATTGATTGTTGGCAAGTGGAGGTAAGCATGATCGGCTTTATGCAAAGCAGCTTATAGGATATAGTGGCGATTGAGCATGTTTCATAGATAAATGAATTAACAAAATACAATGAGGATGTTCTGCTTTGGAAAGCCATCAAGGTAATCCTCCCCATGGGAATATGGGTGAGTGTCACAGGCATCATTTCTCATAGGAGGCACAAGGGCATGTGCACCCTCAGATTTAAATTAATTACTCAACTTCAGTCTTAAGCCCACATTTTTTCATCATTATTTATAAAAAGATCTGTCAGCTGTATTTTGCAGAGGGGGCACACTGACTAGACCGTGCAAAGATTCCCCCTCCCCCCATTCTCTCGAGTAAGTGGTTCCTTCCAAGGTGCACCACAGAGCAAAGATATGCTAGGCAGGACGCTAGATACTCTAATGCATGCAGACAGTATCGTCAGTGGAGGAGGAGAGAGAGTGTCGAGTGACACACAGTGTTTGATTTGATTTTAGCTGCCGGTGATGGGCAGGACTCACAGGAAGTATGTTTATTAATGAATTTGATCAAGCTATATAGCCTATTGATTCCATCTTGATGAAAGAATAAAACACACATGTCTTGTTGTTTCTCTGTAGTACTAGCCACCATGCAATTTTATGAAGTTGGCTTTAGTGAGCCAGCTAAATACTGTAGGTTCTCAATCTGTCACACCCTGATCTGTTTCACCTGTCTTTGTTATTGTCTCCACCCCCCTCCAGGTGTCGCCCATCTTCCCCATTATCCCCTGTGTATTTATACCTGTGTTCTTTGTTGATCTGTTGCCAGTTCATTTTGTTTCGTCAAGCCTACCAGCGTTTTTCCCTCTGCTCCAGTCTCTCGATTGTTCCTGTTTCTTAGTTTTCCCGGTGTTGACCATTCTGCCTGCCCCGAGCCTGCCTGCCGTCCTGTACCTTTGCCCCACCCTTCTGGATTACTGACCTCTGCCTGCCCTTGACCTGTCTTTTGCCTGCCCCTGTTCAATTAATAAACTGTTGTTACTTTGATGTTGTCTGCATCTGGGTCTTACCTGAAACGTGATACAATCTCCCAAACTCATAACTAGCTACCAAGGCATTTCAGGCAGTCACTCAAGTTGTCTCACTTTCTTAGCTGACTTCAGGAAAGACTAAAAGTGCTTTCATTCTTGGGTTATGATACCTTATACCTGTGTGGCAGTTGTATTAAACTCCTAAGGCATAAAAGTGAATTAATTAAAATTACAATTGAACAGGTATTCTTAGATAACCTATAACTTTTTTTGATTTTTTTACATAGAATTAGGCATTATGGTTTTAGATTGCAGGAAAAAATCAGTCTCAGGTGTTTGGAAAATTCTAAGACCACCCCTGCTTCCATCCTCACACACTTTGTGGTCCCTCTAAAAGAGTTGGTGCATGATGCCCATGGCGAATGTAACGGAAGAGAAGCGAGGTCACTGCTTGGACGATTGTGTGCGTCACAGCTACTGTACAATACTACAGTCGTAATACTATGAAAATCATGTGGCACCATCTGGAGCCGGAAGCCTCTCCCCCGCTGTATGAACACAGCACTGGGTTCTGAGTAATGCAAACATCAGCATATACATTTGGCCTTTATGTCATCCCTTACATAAATCTCTTTTATGGCTCTCTATCTATTACACAGTCACAACCATATAGATAGATACAGCATAGAGATATATACAGTATTTACTGTAGCAACTATGATAACATTTTCTGACCTAGTGCTATGAGAACATGACTGGATTTATGAAATGAATGTGCCATTATCCACCAAAACCCCACAACTAGGTTTGCTATAAAGCTGAGGGATGGTGTTGGATAAATGTACAGCATGTATGTACATGAACATTGAACAGCAGTTAATATTGCAGATTGCGCCTTTAATGTTCACCGATGGTTATTTTACATTTCACATTCACATGTCACCTTCATGCCACCGTGCCAATCAAATGGAATCCTCTTTATCCCTCACCCACCTATCCCAGGTGGTGCCAAAGCTTAGCACACATTAAAGCATGCAACTTAAGCTGTAGAGGGCCACGAACGCTAGCTAAAATCCTCCCCTTGCTGTACACTGTTACACATTGTTATCTGCTTTGTACACAGTGTATATGATTCCCTTTAGTCTGAGAATAGAGCACGTCTGTGGATAGCCTTGGCGAGCAATTAGTATGTTTCTGTTCATGGCGCCACAACACATCGTGCCAAAGAAAAGGTTGGAACTTTTAGTAAGTTCTCTCTCTTTAATGGCAGTGCAGCCACCAAGAAAAGAGTTCCATCTCTCTCATCCAACACACATTTTAACAACAATTTGAGTCACACATACCGTACCAGTCAAAAGTTTGGACACACATACTCATTCAAAGGTTTTTCTTCATTTTTACTATTATTCTACGTAGTAGAAAACATAAACACAATGAAATAAAACATATGGAATCCTGTAGTAACTAAAAAAGCGTTAAAAAAATCGAAATATATTTGCCTTGATGACAGCTTTGCACACTTGGCATTCTCTCAAACTGCTTCACATTGAATGGTTTTTCAATAGTCTTGAAGGAGTTCCCGCATATGCTGAGCTGCATATGCTGGCTGCTTTTCCTTCTCTCTGCGTTCCAACTCATTCCAAACCAAACCATCAATTGGGTTGAGGTCGGGTGATTGTGGAGTCCAGGTCATCTGATGCAGCACTCCATCACTCTCCTTGTTGGTCAAATAGCCCTTACACAACCTGAAGGTGTATTGGGTCATTGTCTAGTTGAAAAACAAATGATAGTCCCACTAAATGCAAACCAGATGGGATGGCGTATCGCTGCAGAATGCTGTGGTAGCCATGCTGGTGAAGTGTGCGTTGAATTCTAAATAAATCACAGACAGTGTCCCCAGCAAAGCACCCCCACACCATCACACCTCCTCCTCCATGCTTTAAGGTGGGAACCACACATGTGGAGATCATCCGTTCACCTACTCTGCGTCACACAAAGACACAGCGGTAGGAACCAAAAATCTCTCATCAGACCAAAGGACATATTTCCACCGGTCTAATATCCATTGCTTGAGTTTCTTGGTCCAAGCAAGTCTCTTCTTCTTATTGGTGTCCTTTAGTAGCGGTTTCTTTGCAGCAATTCAAACATAGGCCTGATTCACGCAGTCTCCTCTGAACAGTTGATGTTGATATGTGTATGTTACTTGAACTCTGTGAAGCATTTATTTGGGCTTTAATTTCTGAGGTGCAATTAACTCTAAGGAACTTATTCTCTGCAGTAGAGGTAACTCTGGGTCTTCCTTTCCTGTGGCGGTCCTCATGAGAGCCAGTTACATTATAGCGCTTGATGGTTTTTGCGACTGCACTTGAAAAAAATGTTAAAAGTTCTTGAAATGTTCCGTATTGACTGATCTTCATGTCTTAAATGATGGACTGTAGTTTCTCTTTGCTTATTTGAGCTGTTCTTGCCATAATATGGACTTGGTCTTTTACTAAATAGGGCTATCTTCTGTATACCACCACTAGTTAGTCACAACACAACTGAATTGTCTCAAATGCATTAAGAAGGAAAGAAATTTCACAAAGTAACTTTTATCAAGGAATGCCTGTTAATTGAAACACATTCCAGGTGACTACCTCATGAAGCTGGTTGAGAGAATGTGAAGATTCTTCAAAGCTATCATTAAGGCAAAGGGTGGCTACTTTGAAGAATATAAAATATCAAATATATTTTGATTTGTTTAACACTTTTTTGGTTACTAGATGATTTGATATGTGTTATTTCATAGTTGTGATGTCCTCACGATTATTCTCCAATTAATAAAATAGTAAAAACAAAGAAAAAGCCTGGAATGTGTAGGTGTGTCCAAACTTTTGACTGGTACTGTATCTGCTATGCTAAATGAGACTTTAAAATTATCCTGGCAACCTCAACAAACCACAACAAGACTAGAATGTGTAAATCACATTCACTCAAATTTGCATGTGTTATATTGCCTGACACCAGCACCACGGAGACCAATGTACTGTACAGCATCATCAGTGAAAACTATGCCTCAGTGAAAATGCTCTAATTCCTGAGCTCAGAGGGTGTCTATCCAAGCTTCAGAGCTATTTCCATATGCACTGGCAGATGGCTGGACACTTTCAGCAGCCCAGCGATATTCACACCTAGGCTCACACACAGCACATACTTGGCTAGCTTGCCATTGTCATGTTGTCCGTGGGCGAGTGACTGTAGGCCAGTGGTGGGTGACCAGCCAGGGTGAATCAGCGGGGTCGTGAGTGACACATACCAATGAAAGGCTCTGTAAAGCAGCCTGGGGGTGGAGGTTGTTGGCAATATTCTGCACAGCAGACTAGAGGCCATGCCATGCTTTACTGTTTCTGGCTCTGAGCTGAGCCTGTATAATAGAGACGGGTGGGCATGGGGGACTTGCTCTGACTACACATAGATCACACACTGTACACAGTGCACCAAACTGCCATTAATTATGAACAAATCCATTTGGAAAGAAGAGAAAGAAAGATCAATCTGTGTGAAAAGGAGAGCACATTAAAGGGGAATGGAAACACTTGGCTTTAGAACACCAGCTAACTGTATAACTGTAAATTGTCATATTGGCATTGTTGCGTCACTGGCAGGAGAGTTTGGGAATTTCTGAATTTATTGAGACCATGACCTCTGCGTGCATTAGTGAGCATACTTTGTTGGTCTCACACCATATATGAAAACATGATACATATTTTGAAAGCTGAAAAACAGCCCTTTCAAATGATATGACAAACAAACCATCAAATGGTAATCCGTCAAGAAAATACATTTATATCTTAGACAAAAATCAAAATTTTTTCCACCAAAAAGCTGCCATTTACACAAATTCTTAATGAAGATAGAGAAAAAACAGAGCATATGTGACTAGTTCCGTGCATCACTACTTCACAGGAGAGCCATTTGAACGTAAACTAATTTTTTTTAAATGAAAATGAGTTTTTGTGCAGAAATGCCTTCTGGAACATGTGAACTTTCAATGTGCCTAAATAACTAACTTTAATGCCATCTGTAAATATGAATAAAATTGTTAAATTATGAGCCTAGTTGGTTTAGCCACACACAGCAACCGTCCTGCTAGCCATGATTGTCTGAGATAATGGGTGAGCTGGACATCCAGAGAGATGAGTTTAGATTGGTCTGCCATGAAGCACATCTATTTGAGCTGGTCAGTATGTGTAGTAGGTAATCCTTTCTAACGAGGCTTTTTAAAAAACGATATCATGTAGTAAAATGGCATAAGTGTTGCTCTCCACTTTCTGGAATGAGTTTTGAAATCAGTGGAATTAGAATATTATAGCTAATGAGATGGACAAAACACCTTCCTCCGGATTACATCTTCAAACTAAGGGCAACCATGGCACCTGTGACAGCGGTAGAAGCGTCCATTCATATATACGGGTAAGATAGTCTAGCTAGCTACGTTTTCAGACATTACACGAACTTCTTATGGCTGCAATCCCGCTACCGGGACCGATATGACAACAGCCAGTGAAAGTGCAGGGCGCCAAATTCAAACATCAGAAATCTCATAATTAAAATTCCTCAAACATACATGTGTCTTATATCATTTTAAAGGTAATCTTGTTGTTAATCCCACCAAAGTGTCCGATTTCAAATAAGCTTTTCAGCGAAAGCACTACAAACGATTATGTTAGGTCACCACCAAACCACAATAAGCACAGCCATTTTTCCAGCGAAAGATAGCAGTCAGAAAAAGCAGAAAGAGATAAAATTAATCACTAACCTTTGATGAGCTTCATCAGATGACACTCATAGGACCTCATGTTACACAATACATGCATGTTTTGTTTGATAAAGTTCATATTTACAACAAAAAATCTGAGTTTACATTTACATTGCATAGCCACATCGTTTCAACAGAAATACTCATCATAAATGTAGATGATAATACAAGTTATACACATGGAATTATAGATATACCTCTCCTTAATGCAACCGCTGGACTCTCAGACCATGAGAAACAAGATTCTGTGGTCTGGTGAAACCAAGATTGAACTCTTTGGCCTGAATGCCAAGCGTAACTTCTAGAGGAAACCTGGCACCATCCATATTGTGAAGCATGGATGGTGGCAGCATCATGCTGTGGGGATGTTTTTCAGCGGCATGGACTGGGAGATTAGTCAGGGATGAGGGAAAGATGAATGGAGAAAAGTACAGAGAGATCCTTGATGAAAACTTGTGCCAGAACGCTCAGGACCTCAGACTGGGGCGAAGGTTCACCTTCCAACAGGACAATGACCCTAAGCACACAACCAAGACAATGCAGGAGTGGCTTTCGGACACATCTCTGAATGTCCTTGAGTAGCCCAGCCAGAGCCTGGACTTGAACCTGATCTAACATCTCTGGAGAGACCTGAAAATAGCTGTGCAGTGACTCTCCCAATCCAACCTGACAGAGCTTGAGAGTATTTGCAGAGAAGAATGGGAGAAACTCCCCAAATGCAGGTGTGCCAAGCTTGTATCGTACCCAAGAAAACTCAAGGCTGTAATCTCTGCCCAAGGTGCTTCAATAAAGTACTGATAAAGTGTCTGAATGCTTATGCAAATGTGATATTTCAATTTTTATTTTATTTTTTACATTTTTTACATTTCTAAAAACCTGTTTTTGCTTCGTCATTGTGGGGTATTTTGTGTAGATTGATGAGGGAAAAAATACACTGCTCAAAAAAATAAAGGGAACACTTAAACAACACAATGTAACTCCAAGTCAATCACACTTCTGTGAAATCAAACTGTCCACTTAGGAAGCAACACTGATTGACAATAAATTTCACATGCTGTTGTGCAAATGGAATAGACAAAAGGTGGAAATTATAGGCAATTAGCAAGACACCCCCAATAAAGGAGTGGTTCTGCAGGTGGTGACCACAGACCACTTCTCAGTTCCTATGCTTCCTGGCTGATGTTTTGGTCACTTTTGAATGCTGGCGGTGCTTTCACTCTAGTGGTAGCATGAGATGGAGTCTACAACCCACACAAGTGGCTCAAGTAGTGCAGCTCATCCAGGATGGCACATCAATGCGAGTTGTGGCAGGAAGGTTTCCTGTGTCTGTCAGCGTAGTGTCCAGAGCATGGAGGTGCTACCAGGAGACAGGCCAGTACATCAGGAGACGTGGAGGAGGCCGTAGGAGGGCAACAACCCAGCAGCAGGACCGCTACCTCCGCCTTTGTGTAAGGAGGAGCACTGCCAGAGCCCTGCAAAATGACCTCCAGCAGGCCACAAATGTGCATGTGTCTGCTCAAACGGTCAGAAACAGACTCCATGAGGGTGCTATGAGGGCCCGACGTCCACAGGTGGGGGTTGTGCTTACAGCCCAACACCGTGCAGGACGTTTGGCATTTGCCAGAGAACACCAAGATTGGCAAATTCGCCACTGGCGCCCTGTGCTCTTCACAGATGAAAGCAGGTTCACACTGAGCACATGAGCACATGTGACAGACGTGACAGAGTCTGGAGACGCCGTGGAGAACATTCTGCTGCCTGCAACATCCTCCAGCATGACCGGTTTGGCGGTGGGTCAGTCATGGTGTGGGGTGGCATTTCTTTGTGGGGCCGCACAGCCCTCCATGTGCTCGCCAGAGGTAGCCTGACTGCCATTAGGTACCGAGATGAGATCCTCAGACCCCTTGTGAGACCATATGCTGACACATGCACATTTGTGGCCTGCTGGAGGTCATTTTGAATAATGCCTAAAGACAAACACTCTTCAAATGGTCAATAAGATAATTTTATGTTGGACAGCTATCAAATAAAATATTAGCATAAAAAAGACAAGACGAGCTAAATCAAGTACCGTTAGGCTAACCAGCTAACTTCCTTGCTGATTGTCTACTCGGCTGACTGTCTACTCGGCATGTTATCAAAAGTTAATCTTATTTATCAGAAAAAATACTCTAAAATGTAAATATTATAATTACCAACATAAAAGTGATTGTATCAGTTACTTACCTTAACATTGTTGTCCTGATCTCAATGACAGAGCAGTGTCGAAGTTGGAGGCGAGTGGAGGAGAGGGCAACATTCACTTTCAGTCCCCATGCCAAAAGTCACCATTTGCTCAACACTGCTAATGACGCAGTCGTTGCTATAGCAATGTATGATGGCGCTACCCATACCACTAATAAACATTGTTCAAGATCAAAATCCCCCAAAATAGAGATGTTTCCATGTTCAATGCACATGTTTAATATTAGTGAATTGAAGACATCTCTTTACTTTCTGAAGTGTTTCTAGGCCCTTTAATTATCCAAAAGATCATTGTATATCGTGGTGCTTGTTTCTTCATTCTCAATCCTCCTTTAATCTACCCCAAGTTGGACAGAACCGAGGAGCCGGGATATTGAGATTGCTAAAACATTGAGCCGGGCAAATCAATCTCAAATCTAGTGATTTTCTTAATGGTGAAGAAGTGTGAAATGCTTTGTGACCAGTAACAACAGCCACAACAACAGGACAGCCACAAATGGAGTCCTAATGAATATAAAGACCGATAACCACTGTTTGATAAAGCACAGTACAGACTATCAGTGGAGCTTAATTTCCCCAGGCTCCAGTGGCCTGTCTAGTGAGAGTGGTCAAATGTGTGTAATTTACCTCTGTGTGTTCCTTCCTTCCTCCTTTATTTTGCCAACTGGCTTGGGAACGGGGAGTGAGTCAAGGTTAAAAGCATATACCTCCAGGGAGATCCAGCCAGCCACAGACAGGATACAGTTTAGGGGGTATCTAGTGTAGCTCCAGCAGCACTCAAGGCCCTGGGCTCTGCGCTTTAAGGCAGGATAACTTTGGCTTTGTAAACATCCCCATCTCTGTCTCAGTGAATTCACAGCCATAAAACAGCTGTGGCCGGTATGGGAGAAACCTGACAAACACATTACCCGGGTGCTACCGCATACGTGCAGCCGTGGTAGCATCTGCAATCAACAATTTGTTATTCAATGCAGATGGCAATTACACCGTTTTAGCGCCGTTACCCGAATAAATCTGTATGTCCTGGGAGACGACAGATGAAACCAGGGGGAATCGTCAACCTTGGGAGAAAAAAAAACCTACGCAGCCAAATCTATGGTAGTGGTACATACAATTAATGCCATGGACTGGGCCATGGTTGCGTATGGAGGACACGTCTCACTCTGAGTGAAGAGCAATCAGACTCACACAGACTCTCAGTCGAAGGAATAAAATAAAGATGAGGCTGTGTCTTTGTCTGACTCTTTCCCACTCCTAGCCTGGACTAATGGGATTGTGTTAGCCATAGGACAGGTGTCTGTTTAGTCTCTAATGAGTGACACAGCACAAAGGGAAACTTTTCACCAACATTGCTCTGCTCGTCTGCTGCCATTCTTAGTGCCTTGCGGCTTTCAGAGGTGGATCAGTGTCAGTTTGAAATGGAGTCTCTGCTAGGAGGTAGCATTGGCAGGTAGCAACATCACATTGGGATATTTACTATATTTCTACACACATCTAGGGTAGTTACAGTAAAGTTAAATTACTTAATTGGCGCCACTGTCTGCTGCTAGAAGGTAGCATTGACTGTTGGCAACATCTCACTGGGAGGTTAGGTGTGTTTCTACGTAAATCCTGGGTATTTAGTCAAAGTTCTGTTAAATTAGTTAAAGAAATTAGCCCGATTCCCCACTGCACTGCTGCTCACCTCTGAAGCCAACATAGGCAGGCTAGACTGTTATATAATGTTCATCTTGACTAATCCAGGAGTGAACATGTTATTTCAAAACAAATTTCTTGTTCAAACATGAGTGAGGTAGAGTAATTTATGGTATAACAAAGAGCACTGACCTTTCTGCCTCCTTGACGGCAGTAAACAAGGTATGTCTCGTTCTCCTCTTCCAGAAAATCCTTGGCAATTGCTCTCCCTTGCATGTGATATACATGTATCATACTTCATCGGGTTACGCTCTCACCTAAAAGAAAAACACAAACAAACACGAGCGTGAAATATTCATAAACTTCAGAAAAGGGACCAAAAAGAGGAACCATACACAGAGGATGCCTCTGCTGGCTGTTAACTTAGGGAAGGGAACTCTGTATTCTAGGTGGTTTTTTGGATAAAGATCTCAGGTTGGTCTGTCAATCTGGCAATTAAGTAGTGCAAGGAGCCTAAAGGAAATCCAATATATTTCCATTATGGTGTTTACATGGAGCAGCAAAGCCCAGGGACTCCCTCCCCTGCAATTCATTACGGCGATACGCAATCCTTCCCTTGGGGCCGAGCCAATACTATTACACTGCACCCGCCATATCTAATTTCGTCTGCTGATATCACAATCAGTGAAACTCAAGGAGAGCTCGTGGTCTTTCAGTCACTCTCCTCCCTAACAGGTAAGTTCCCATTACAACAACTCTATGCGTTCACAATTTATACCCCCACATTGTATAGGATATTGTTCCCTCAATCCACATTTAGTTACACTCCATGTAATGACACCACCAGTCATTTTCATTAAGATGTCTTGTTTTAAGATGATTTACAGCTACATTGTCACTTGACCGCTTCTATCTGTCTCAGCGTCATTTACAGTGCAGCGTGTTTTTCACAAGAATATGAAGATAATAGAAAAATATCTACAGGAATATTTTTATTAGGAGTGTAGATTGACCCAGACATGCATTGTTGGTTCTGCACAGGCAGGACTCTAAATTGAAATGTTTAATTGGTAGCACTTTAAAAAGTTAGAAAATAAGATTTCTTAAATTGATTGAGATTCAGCCTATGTTGGGCCTATAAGAATTCTAGCTACTTTAGAAGCCCTAGAAACTAATATGTAACACTATAAATACATTCATTTATTATAAAAGCTAAAATGTTGAGACAAATACCTGTCACTGAAATTACAAAGTAATTTGTGGAATATTAGGTTTCTACATTGTGTAAAAACACTATTTTCCTATTGAGATGCATTACATTGAAAATTGTGCACTTGTCACACCCTGACCATAGATAGCCTTTGTTTCTCTATGGTGTAGTAGGTCAGGGCGTGACTGGGGGGTATTCTAGTTTATTATTTCTATGTGGTGTTCTAGTTTATTATTTCTATGTTGGTGATTCATATGATTCCCAATTAGAGGCAGCTGGTAATCGTTGTCTCTAATTGGGGATAATATTTAAGTAGTTATTGTTCCTACCTGTGTTTGTGGGATATTATTTTGTGTTTTGTGCATGTGCACCACGTAGTCACGTTTCGTTGTTAGTTTATTGATTTATTGTTTTGTTTTTGCTAAGTTTCACTTTATAATAAATATGTGGAACTCAACATCTGCTGCGCCTTGGTCCGACTCTCCTCACGTACGTGACAGAATATCCCTCCAACCAAGGACCAAGCAGCGTGCTACGATGGGGAAAATAAGTTGGACCTGGAAGGAAATAATGGAAGGACAGGAAATCCATCCTTGGCAGGAGTCACAGAGGACGCAAGGAGAGAAGGGAGGACAGCGACGACGCCGGGGTTCGCGGCCACA
Source organism: Salvelinus namaycush (assembly GCF_016432855.1). Lineage (NCBI taxonomy): Eukaryota > Metazoa > Chordata > Actinopteri > Salmoniformes > Salmonidae > Salvelinus > Salvelinus namaycush. The sequence goes on from NC_052335.1 coordinate 9,412,122, forward strand.
AAGAAAGCCCAAAAAAACAGCCCAAAATATTTTTTGGGGGGAGGCACAAGGGGTGGTCACAAGGGGTGGTCGGAGGAGCCGAGGAGTGAACCAGAGCCAGTCTGGGAGAAGAGGGAGAAACTGGTGGAGAGTGAACGGAGAGAATCAGAGACCGTCAGTGAGTTGAGGGAGAATTTGGAGGAGAGAGAAATGAGAGAGTTGTTGAGATGGTGGAGGATGCACGACATTTACCCTAAGGAGCGTATTATCAGTTTAATGCCACCTGAGTTAGCTCTCCGTACTCGTCCTGAGGAGCATGCTATCAGTCTGGTAAAATCTGTGCCGGCTCCACGCACCAGGTCTCCATTACGCCTTCCCAGCCCTGTACATCCTGTGCCAGCTCTCCAAACTCGCGTTGAGGAGTGTGTCATTTGTCCGGTACCATTTGTGCCGGCTCGACGCACCAGGTCTCCAGTGCGTCTTCACAGCCCGGTACGTCCTGTGCCAGCTCCTCGCACTTGCCGTGCAAAGTGTGTCATCGAACCGGTACAATTGATGCCAGCTATAAACACCAGGTCTCCAGTATGCCTCCACAGCCCAGTACGTCCTGTGCCAGCTTCACGCACTAGGCCTCAAGTGCGCCTTCCCAGTCCGGTACGTCCTGTGCCTGCTCCCTGCACTCGCCATGAAGTGCATGTCACCAGTCCGGTACCACCTGTGCCGGCTCCACGGACTAGGCCTCAAGTGCGCCTTCCCAGTCCGGTACGTCCTGTGCCTGCTCCCCGCACTCGCCCTGAAGAGCGTGTCACCAGTCCGGTGCAACCTGTACCTGCTCCACGCATCAGGCCTCCAGTGCGCCTCTCCAGTCCGGTACGTCCTGTGCCAGTTCCACGCACTCGCCCTGAAGTGTGTGTCACCAGTCCGGTGCCACCTGTACCGGCTCCACGCACTCGGCCTCCAGTGCGTATTCACAGTCCAGAGCCTCCAGCGACGGTTCACAGTCCAGAGCCTCCAGCGACGGTCGACGGTCCGGAACCTCCAGCGACGGTCCACGGTCCAAAACCTCCAGCAACGGTCCGGAACCTCCAGCGACGGTCGACAGTCCGGAACCTCCAGCGACGGTCGACGGTCCGCAACCTCCAGCGACGGTATCCAGTCCCGCACCATGGCAGGAGCCTTCCTCTGCACCGATGTCCAGGCCAGGGCTGGTGTCCAGTCCCGCTCCATGGCAGGAGTGTTCCTTGACACCGAGGTCCAGGCACAGTGTTCAGCCCGGGTCCATGGCTGGATGCACGGGATGAGCGGGTGCTTTGTCCCGCACCAGAGCCGCCCCCGATACTGGCGGATCCGCGAGGCGTGACTGGGGGGGTATTCTAGTTTATTATTTCTATGTTGGGTTCTAGTTTATTATTTCTATGTTGGTGATTTGTATGATTCCCAATTAGAGGCAGCTGGTATTCGTTGTCTCTAATTGGGGATCATATTTAAGTAGTTATTGTTCCCACCTGTGCTTGTGGGATATTATTTTGTGTTTTGTGCATGTGCACCACGTAGTCACGTTTCGTTGTTAGTTTATTGATTTATTGTTTTGTTTTTGCTAAGTTTCACTTTATAGTAATTATCTGCTGCGCCTTGGTCCTTCTCTCCTCACGTAAGTGACAGCACTGTCTCTTTAAAAACATCAGGTTTGTGATGACAACATGCAAGAGTTCTCATTCATGCATTGCAAGAGTTTTGTCATTCATTCATTCACCACCTTTTATTGCCCAAAAATGTTTGGATATAATAGTAAAGTTACCAGGTTTTTAGCTCTAGCCAAAAAGGTAACTTGATTGAGCAAAGTGTGAACAAATGGTTGAATGGATATGTCGAGATTTTGTCATGAAAAGGGTATCCACAAGTTCATCTGACTCTGAGTAAGTAGATAAAGGGCCTCATTGCCAAAATCCCGAAGTATCCCTTTAACGACGTAGACAGACGCTCAAGTCGTTTTATTATAGCACAAAGTGGTTTTAAGTACTTTAGTAAAAAAAATGTAAGTACTATTTAAGTCATTGTTTTAGATATCTGTACTTTTACTCCAATACTGTACATTCCTAAAGAAAATAATGTACTTTTTACACCATACATTTTCCCTGACACCCAAAAGTACTGGTTACATTTTGAATGCTTAGCAGGACAGGAAAATGGTCAAATTCACTCACTTATAAAGAAAACATTCCCAACTACCTTTGATCTGGCAGACTCACGAAACACAAATGCTTTGTTTTTAAATGGTTGTCTAAGTGTTGGAGTGTGCTGCTGGCTATTCGTAAATTAAAAAACAAGAAAAATTGTCCCGTCTGGTTTGCTTAATATAAGGAATTTGAAATGATTTATCTTTTACTTTTGATCCTTAAGTATATTGTAAACCAAATACTTTAAAACTTTTACTCAAGTACTGTTGCATTTTACTTTTCAAATGTAGCTTTACTTTTATTCAATTATGACTGTCAACCACTTTTTCCACCACAGCCCACGACATTGTTTATGGTCCCGGCGATCCACTAGGAAGATAAAAATATTGCTCTGGTAATATGGGTCAGATCTTTTAATCTGGTTGAGCGAGAAGCAAGCCATTTTCACTGAAGTAACGGTGCAACCATGCCTCAAACTAATCTGCAACCTATTGTTTCTCAAGGGCACTCCGAAACAACAGTACAGCGAAGTCTTATGGCGCCGGAGGGGACGGCTGCCGTTTTATGGGCTCTAACCAACTGTGCTATTTTGTTTGTTTTTTCACATTGTTTGTAACTCATTTTGTACATAATGTTGCTGCTACCGTCTCTTATGACCGATAAGAGTTTCTGGACATCAGAACAGCGATTACTCACCTCAAACTGGACAAATGTTTTTTATTCATGAGTCTAACGTGAAGGATATACTGCTTCCCGGAGACCAGGCCCAAATCCCCGTCATTTGAGTTAAGAAAAGATGGAAATATAGGGTGCGGCGGTCTGGGTGCCTTGTGAGAATTTGTCGGCAAGTGAGTAAACCTACCCTCGGTATTATTGGCCAATGTGCAATCATTGGAAAACAAACTGGACGCTCTACGATTAAGACTATCTTACCAACGGGACATTAAAAACTGTAATATCTTACTTTTCACCGAGACATGGCTGAACGATGACACGGATAATATAGAACTTGCTGGCTTCTCTGTGTTTTGGCAGAACAGAGCAGCTACGTCTGGTAAGACGAGGGGCGGGGGCTGTATGTCAATTTGTAAATAACTGCTGGTACGCGATGTCTAATATTAAAGAGGTCTCGAGGTATTGCTCTCCTGAGGTAGAATATTTCATGATAAGCAGTATACCACACTATCTACCAAGAGAGTTCACATCTATATAATTCGTAGCTGTCATTTTACCAACAAAAACCAATGCTGGCACTAAGACCGCACTCAATGAGCTGTATAATGCCATAACTTGTTATGGATAGGGGGCAGCATTTTCATGTTTGGATGAAAAATATGCCCAGAGTAAACTGCCTGCTACTCAGTCCCAGTTGCTAATATATGCATATATCAGTAGATTTGTATAGAAAACACTCTGAAGTTTCTAAAACTGTTTGAATGATGTCTGTGAGTATAACATAACTCATATGGCAGGCGAAAACCTGAGAAAAATCCAACCAGGAAGTGGGAAATCTGAGGTTTGTAGGTTTTCAACTCTTGGCCTATCGAATACACAGTGTCTATGGGGTCATTTTGCACTTCATAAGGCTTCCACTAGATGTCAACAGTCTTTAGAACCTTGTTTGATGCTTCTACTGTGTAGTGGGTCCGAATGAGAGGGGAATGAGTCAGGGCTCTGGCAGAATGCCAGGAGCTCGTGACGCTCGTTCACGTGAGAGCGAGCTCTGTTCCATTGCTTTTCTGAATACAAAGGAATTCTCTGCTTGGAACATTATTGAAGATTTATGCTAAAAACATCCTAAAGATTGATTCTATACTTTGTTTGACATGTTTCTACGGACTGTAATATGACTTTTCGTCTAAACTTTTGCCTGGACCTGCCCGCGCGTCGTGAGTTTAGATTGTGTACTGGACGTGCGAACCAAAAGGAGTAATTTGGACATAAATGATGGACTTTATGGAACAAATCAAACATTTATTGTGGAACTGGGATTCCTGGGAGTGCATTCTGATGAAGATCGAATGCTATTTCTGACTTATGTTGACTCCAACATGGCGGAAAACTCTTTGGGTTGATTTGTCGTCTGAGCGCCGTACTCAGATTATTGCATGGTTTGCTTTTTCTGTGAAGTTTTTTAGAAATCTGACACAGTGGTTGTATTAAGGAGAAGTATATCTTTAAATCTGTGAATAACACTTGTATCTTTTATCAATGTTTATTGTGAGTATTTCTGTGATTTGATGTGGCTCTGTGCAAATTCACGGGATGTTTTGGAGGCAAAGCCAAATGTAAACTGAGGTTTTTGGATATAAATATGAACTTGATCGAACAAAACATACATGTATTGTGTAACATGTTGTCTCGGGAGTGTCATTTGATGAAGAATATCAAAGGTTAGTGATTCATTTTATCAATATTTCTGCTTTTTGTGACTCCTCTCTTTGGTTGGAAAATCGCTGTATGCTTTCTGTGACTACTTGCTGACCTAACGTAATGATATGTTCTGCTTTCGCCGAAAAGCTTTTTTGAAATTGGACACTGTGGTTGGATTAATGAGAATTGTATCTTTAAAATGGTGTCTAATACTTGTATGTTTGAGAAAATTGAATTATGAGATTTCTGTTGATTGAATTTGGCGCCCTGCAATTTCATTGGCTGTTGGCGAGGGGTTCCGCAAGCGGAACGAGGTTCTTTCCTTCGCCCTCCATTTGGAAAATCTGACCATAATTCTATCCTCCTGATTTCTGCTTACAAGCAAAAACTAAATCAGGAAATACCAGTGACTGGCTCAATACAAAAGTGGTCAGATGAAGAGGATGCTACGCTACAGGACTGTTTTGCTAGCACAGACTGGAATACTGGGTTGGCGCCCCCCCTTGGGTTGTCCCATGGCGGAGATTTTTGTGGGCTATACTCGGCCTTGTCTCAGGATGGTAAGTTGGCGGTTGAAGATATCCCTCTAGTGGTGTGGGGGCTGTGCTTTGGCAAAGTGGGTTGGGTTATATCCTGCCTGTTTAGCCCTGTCCGACGGGGTATCATCGGATGGGGCCACAGTGTCTCCTGACCCCTCCTGTCTCAGCCTCCAGTATTTATGCTGCAGTAATTTATGTGTCGGGGGGCTAGGGTCAGTCTGTTATATCTGGAGTATTTCTCCTGTCTTATCCTGTGTCCTGTGTGAATTGAAGTATGCTCTCTCTAATTCTCTCTTTCTCTCTTTCTTTCATTCTCTCTCTCGGAGGACCTGAGCCCTAGGACCATGCCTCAGGACTACCTGGCATGATGACTCCTTCCTGTCCCCAGTCCACCTGGCCGTGCTGCTGCTCCAGTTTCAACTGTTCTGCCTGCGGCTATGGAACCCTGACCTGTTCACCGGACGTGCTACCTGTCCAAGACCTGCTATTTTCAACTCTCTCGAGACAGCAGGAGCGGTAGAGATACTATCAATGATTGGCTATGAAAAGCCAACTGACATTTACTCCTGAGGTGCTGACTTGTTGCGCCCTCGACAACTACTGTGATTATTATTATTTTACCATGCTGGTCATTTATGAACATTTGAACATCTTGGCCATGTTCTGTTATAATCTCCACCCGGCAAAGCCAGAAGAGGACTGGCCACCCCTCATAGCCTGGTTCCTCTCTAGGTTTCTTCCTAGGTTTTGTCCTTTCTAGGGAGTTTTTCCTAGCCACCATGCTTCTACACCTGCATTGCTTGCTGTTTGGGGTTTTAGGCTGGGTTTCTGTACAGCACTTTGATATATCAGCTGATGTAAGAAGGGCTATATAAATACATTTGATTTGAATATGTGTGTGTAGGAGGAGTATACCACCTCAGTCACCGGCTTCATTAATAAGTGCATCGACGACGTCATCCCCTCAGTGACCGTACGTACATATCCCAACCAGAAGCAATGGATTACAGGTAACATCCGTACCGAGCTAAAGGCTAGAGCTGCCGCTTTCAATGAGCGGGACACTAATCCGGACGCTTAAGAAATCCAGCTATGCCCTCAGATGAACCGTCAAACATGCAATGCATCAATACAGGACTAAGATTCAATTCTACTACACAGGCTCTGACACTCGTTGGATGTGGCAGGGCTTGAAAACTATTACGGACTACAAAGGGAAACCCAGCCTCGAGCTGCCCAGTGATGCAAGCCTACCAGACGAGCTAAATGCCTTTTATGCTCACTTTGAGGCAAGGAACACTGAAGCATGCATGAGAGCATCAACTTTTCTGGATGACTGTGTGATCACACTCTCTTTGCCGATGTAAGCAAGACTTTAAACAGGTCAACATTCACAAAGCCACAGGGCCAGATGGGTTACCAGAGCGTGTACTCAAAGCATCCGCGGACCACCTGGCAAGTGTCTTCGCTGACATTTTCAACCTCTCCCTGACCGAGTCTGCAATACCTACATGTTTCAAACAGACCACCATAATAGTCCTTGTGCCCAAAAAAGTGAAGGTAAGCTGCCTAAATGATTACCGCACCGTAGCACTCACGTCAGTAGCCATGAAGCGCTTTGAAAGGCTGGTCATGGTTCACATCAACACCAGCATGCCAGGAACCCCAGACCCACTCCAATTCGCATACCGCTCCAACAGATCCACAGATGACACAATCTCAATCACACTCCACACTGCCGTTTCCCACCTGGACAAAAGGAACACCAATGTGAGAATTCTGTTCACTGACTACAGCTCAGCATTCAACACCATAGTGACCACAAAGTTCATCACTAAGCAAAAAACCCTTGGACTAAACACCTCCCTCTGCAACTGGATCCTGGACTTCCTGACGGGCCGCCCCCAGGTGGTAAGGGAAGGCAAAAACACATCTGCCACGCATGCGTGCTTAGTCCCCTCCTGTACTCCCACAACTGCGTGGCTAAGCACGATTCCAACACCATCATTAAGTTTGCTGACGACACAACAGTGTCACCAACAACGATGAGACAGCCTATAGGGAGGAGGTCAGAGACCTGGCAGTGTGGTGCTAGGACAACAACCTCTCTCTCAATGTGAGCAAAACAAAGGAGCGGATCGTGGATTATTGGAAAAGGAGGGCCGAACAGGCCCCGATTAACATTGACGGGACTGAAGTGGAGTGGGTCGAGAGTTTCAAGTTCCTTGGTGTCCACATTACCAACAAACTATCATGGTCCAAACACACCAATACAGTTGTGAAGAGGGCACGACAACACCTTTCCCCCTCAGGAGACTGAAAAGATTTGGCATGGGTCCCCAGATCCTCAAAAAGTTCTACAGCTGCACCATCGAGAGCATCCTGCCCTGTTGCATTACTGCCTGGTATGGCAACTGCTCGGCATCTGACCGTAAGGCACTACAGAGGGTAATGCGTATGGCCCAGTACATCACTAGGGCCAAGCTTCCTAACATCCAGGACCTATATACTAGGCAGTGTCACAGGAAGGCCCAAAAAATTGTCAAAGACTTAAGTCACCAGAATCATAGACTGTTCTCTCTGCTACCGCACGGCAAACGGTACCGGAGCACCAAATATAGGACCAAAAGGCTCCTTAACAGCTTCTACTCCCAAGCCATAAGACCACTGAACTAAACAATTTACACTGACCACCCCCTTTTGTTTTTACACTGCTGCTACTTGCTGTTTATTATCTAGTCGATTTAAAAATTACCTCGACTAACTTGTACCACCGCACATTGACTCGGTACTGGTTCCTCATGTATATAGCCTTGTTATTGTTATGTTGGTTTGATTGAGTTAATTTAGTAAATATTTTATTAACTCTATTTATTGACCTGCAATGTTGGTTAAGGGCTTGTAAGTAACCATTTCACGGTAAGGTCTACAGTCGTGGCCAAAAGTTTTGAGAATGACACTGTCACGCCCTGGCCTTATTATCTTTGTTTTCTTTATTATTTTAGTTAGGTTAGGGTGTGACATGGGGGATGTTTGTGTGTTTTTGTCTAGTTTAGGGTGTGTGTATTGTTTAGGGGGTTTTGTAGAGTTCATGGAGTTGTGTTCAGTGTAGGTGTTTATGTAAGTCTATGGTTGCCTGGATTGGTTCTCAATTAGAGACAGCTGTCTATCGTTGTCTCTGATTGAGAGCCATATTTAGGCAGCCATAGGCATTAGGTAGGTTGTGGGTAATTGTCTATGTCTTGACGTTAGTTGCTTGTGTCTGCACTTTCGTTTGATAGCTTCACGGTCGTTTGTTGTTTTGTCTAGTTTGTATTAGTGTTCGTGTTCATTTCTTCTTCTATTAAAAAGAAGATGTATTTATATCACGCTGCGCCTTGGTCCTCTCTTTCACCCGAAGACGATCGTGACAGACACAAATATTAATTTGCCTCAGTTTGCATGATGACAATTTGCATATACTCCAGAATGTTGTGAAGAGTTGCCATGCAAATTAACTGAATCCCCCCCAAATATTTCCACTGTATTCCAGCCCTGCCACAAAAGGACCAGCTGACATCATGTCAGTGATTCTCTCATTAACACAGGTGTGAGTGTTGATGAGGACAAGGCTGGAGATCACTCTGTCATGCTGATTGAGTTTGAATACCAGACTGGAAGCTTCAAAAGGAGGGTGGTGCTTGGAATCATTGTTCTTCCTCTGTTAACCATGGTTACCTGCAAGGAAACACGTCCCGTCATCATTGCGTTGCACAAAAAGGGCTTCACAGGAAAGTATATTGCTGCCAATAAGATTGCACCTAAATCAACCATTTATCGGATCATCAAGAACTTCAAGAAGAGTGGTTCAATTGTTGTGAAGAAGGCTTCAGGGCGCCCAAGAAAGTCCAGCAAGCGCCAGGACCGTCTCCTAAAGTTGATTCAGCTGCGGGATCGGGGCACCACCAGTACAGAGCTTGCTCATTAATGGCAGCAGGCAGGTGTGAGTGCATCTGCACGCACAGTGAGGCAAAGACTTTTGGAGGATGGCCTGGTGTCAAGAAGGGCTGCAAAGAAGCCACTTTTCTCCAGGAAAAACATCAGGGACAGACTGATATTCTGCAAAAGGTACAGGGATTGGACTGCTGAGGACTGGGGTAAAGTCACTTTCTCTGATGAATCACCTTTCCGATTGTTTGGGGCATCCGGAAAAAAGCTTGTCTGGAGAAGACCATTCATGTGTGGGGTTTCTTCTCAGCCAAGGGACTGGGCTCACTCACAATTTTGCCTAAGAACACAACCATGAATAAAGAATGGTACCAACACATCCTCCGAGAGCAACTTCTCCCAACCATCCAGGAGCAGTTTGGTGACGAACAATGCCTTTTCCAGCATGATGGAGCACCTTGTCATAAGGCAAAAGTGATAGCTAAGTGGCTCGGGGGAACAAAACATCAATTTTTTGGGTCCATGTCCAGGAAATTCCCCAGACCTTAATCCCATTGAGAACTTGTGGTCAATCCTCAAGAGGCGGGTGGACAAACAAAAACTCACAAATTCTGACAAACTCCAAGCATTGATTATGCAAGAATGGTGTCATGTCTTTGGCATCATTAAGGTGAAGACTGTTATTTTATCAAATCGATTCTCTGTAATTATTATTACGTGAATAAACAAATCATGTAAATGTAATTAACTAGGAAGTCGGGGCACCAAGGAAAATATTCAGATTACAAAGTTATAATTTTCCTAATATAACATTTCAGATATTTTAATATCTGATCAATTAGTCTTCTAATTAATGAATTATTCTTTGCCTCACGTTAGTCTCATTCCAAACATTGTCGGTTATCTGCACGAACCCAGTCTTTGCTATGAATCATCCATACATCATTTGTCTTAATCATTTATCTACTAACTAAATAATCACAGAAATGCATAACAAACAAACAAACAGTGGGTATGGTTACAAGGAAATTATAGGGGATGTGCCTTAGTGGGCTAATCTGGTAGGGCGGCTTGGTAGACAACGGGACTGAGAAGAGCGCGAAAGACAAAAGACACTACACAGTTGATAATTATAATAATTTAAATGCTAATCCTTTGCACATGAACGCTCACTCATTCGGGAATAATTGCAATCAATATATATATTGACGCTCAGTGTGTCATCGTGATCTCTGTTGGAATCGTCCTTTTCTGTTGGAAAGTTCATCCGAGATTTTCTCTGCGTCCCTGGAGTCTTTGGTTAGAATGAATACTTCAGAGTAACATACAGAAATGTTCTTATAGAATAGATGTTTTGGCGGTTGTCGGTCTTCGCATTCAGTCGACACAAATTCTAGCTGCAGACTAGTAATTAGTATCGAATATTTGCTCTTATTCTGTTGGTATCGATAGTCTCAGAGTTTAACAACCATTACAACCTTAGCTTATACTGAAGGTACGCATGGTCTCTACTCAAACCTTAGCCCTCTCGGTAATCGAGAAACGCATGGTCTGAAGTGGGCTTCTCCAGGTGGGTTTTTTATTCGGAACTGTGGAAAAGCTGTCCCATGATGCCAGATCGATGTCTGTGCTCATGGGGGTGGGCCAATGACTTAGTGAAACTTTAAACAGAAATACAATTCTCTCACATTAACGGTTTAAAATCACATGACACAATTTCACAAATAGTTTCATCTTTACTCTTTCATTTTATACAATAATTAGATGCAAGCCTCAGAATGGAGGCTCCTGTATAAACAGAGTTATGGTATTGTGGCTGGATTGTCTTTCCTGAGGTCACAATCATAAAACAAAATGGACCGTTCGTAGCTGAATTCTCCACCGACCGTTTACACATTCTCCAAAACATAGATATTGTTCAGTTCTCAAGTTCTGTGATGTAGAATAAGTTCCTTTGTTCTACTGTGAACCCTCTCTCTATACCGCATGGCCGGGGGGGGAAGAGAGTCTCCTCATGGAATTTACAACCTGAGATAACAGAGCCTTGGTAGGTGGGAGAGGGAGAGGTGGTAAGAGAGAGAGGGAGGGCACTCGCTATACCCAAAGAGGGCCACATCATGACAATGGGCTGCCATCAGTCAGGATGTGGCCCAGAAGTTAATTGACAGCATGCCAGGGAGGATTGCAGAGGTCTTGAAAAAGAAGGGTCAACACTGAAAATATTGACTCTTTGCATCAACTTCATGTAATTGTCAATAAAAACCTTTGCCACTTATGAAATGCTTGTAATTATACTTCAGTATTCCATAGTAACATCTGACAAAAATATCTAAAGACACTGAAGCAGCAAACTTAGTGGAAATTAATATTTGTGTCATTCTCAAAACTTTTGGCCACGACTGTACACCTGTTGTATTCGGAGAATGTAACAAATAAAATGTGCTTTGATTTGGATTTGATTTATACAACAATTATTATCTGCAAGATTATTTTTCATAGTCACGCAGTGCTCTCAAAATACAACTCTTGGTCAGCAAAATATTTTGTTGCATATGTGACCTAATTTGTTGCTCTTTAGTGGAGGACGGGACACGTTCCCATTTTGGTAGATGATATGTATACCTAACCCCTGGGACACCTGCACCAGTCCACAGGACGACAGGAACACAATCTTCTCCAAGAAATGACTTGGCTTTTTTGGCATCTGCTGCTGAATCGTATTCACACCCCCTGGAATATAAGCCATAGTCTAACAAATATTCTGATGGCCTTGCAGGAATATCTGCACTGCATAACCTTTTGCATAATTCTGCACAACATGACTTAAATATTCACAGAGGCAAAGGGAAGCAAGCACTCCCAGGATAAACTCTAACGTCTTTGTACAAAACTGATGAACAATTTTTTTATGGCCCATTGAGACTTAAGATATGGAACACACTCATTTTCACAACTTTGGAGCACCAATATAGATGTATTATGCCATTGGAGTTTTTTCATAGGCTTGCAATGCCATGGTGAGGGAGAGGGGCAAAAGAGACAAAAAGAGACAAAACGAGACAAAAACAAGCTTTGTACAGCCGTGACCTTCATATGAAATTACAAATGAGTGCTTAAACATTAAAACATACATTCATAAATCTACCTAAGAATGAATGCAGCCAGCTGTTAATAACAATGATGGGAAATAAGTACAGCTTGTAGTTTGTCTGCTAATTACAGTGGTTTAAAGCAACATTTGCTGAGAGGTACTCAGTGCTTAACCATTCAGCACAATCTTAACCCCTACCAGCCAAGTTGAATCATACTATGCGAATAGCTTTTTAATTATTAATGAATGTTGGTAAGGAAAAAAGTCCTTCAGTAATTAGAAATCTAATAGACATCAGGGGATAGCAGAGAGTTTTTCAGGTTCGCCATATTGCTTTGATCACCTCAATAAGAAGATGCTGACCTATTATGTTTTTTTCTTGTGTTAGTTTCCCTTTATAAGAGAGCTGTGACTTGAGGCCATGGCAGATATGCAGCACAGGCAAATTCGGTCATGCACCGGTGGACCGAAGCAGTATGTGAAGGTTCTTCTTCCATAGCTTACCCCTTACAAAAAAAAATATTTAAAAAAAATCACGTGATTTTCGTGATTTTCAGACACGTGTAATTTTCAGACACTTGGATTTCAAACATTACTTTTAGACATTTTCACCACTTCCAGCTACATTAGTACTCTGTCAGGGAAAAATTACATACTTACCTGATTTGTTTGATATTAATAGTAAACAGTTATATATTTAACTAAGAGTAAGACTGGCCTGCTAATGTTGAGTTTTTATGGTGTCCACTCTAGCTTCCTGCAGTTAGTCTTTGCATCTGGTTTAGTCTGGGCATCTGGTTAAGGAAATGGGTTTTGCTAGGGATAGCTTGAGCTGACAATGACTTGGTGATAAAAATCTGAAAGCTGGCATTCTATAGACAAGATGTTTGTGTGTGACCCGAGATAGAGATGGCCTAGAAGAGTTTAGAACAATGTCCCATTGTCTCATCTTCCTGGCAACTGGGAAACTAAGCCGGGTTGGAAGTAAAACAACATCCCGTGCAGATAACCAGGAGATGGATCAAGGTGGCTTATGGGAACGGTAGAAATGACTGACTGAGCATTTAGGGCCTATATAAGATCACTGTTTTTTCATTATCAGTTAAGCTCTCGGCAACACAACCTAGGGTGTGCGGTCGACGGTTTCATTATTGCAATAATTCATCGATGTTGAATAAAGATGATTGTTTGAATAATTGTCCAAGTCTCTCTCAGAACTGAAATCTCCACTACAATTTCCATCCAGGGAATGAATGGTCTAGAACTTGCAACTTGCAAAAAAGGCAGCATAAGGAAAGGCCAAAGACACATAACCAAAGATAGGGGAAATTGCAGGAAAGAGGGAGGCGTTTAATTCAATCATGTAAAAAAAAAAATCACTGAAAACTATTTTCTTGCATCCATTTACAATTAATTTGTTTTCACATTTTGAAATTATTTCCTTTCAATATTTTGTTTTGCTACCAATATTTTTGGGTTTATGTTTTGCTTGGGACAAACTGGGATTGCTTTATGCATGCCCTAACAGTTTGTGGGCACCGTTAGTTATCGTTAGTGCAATTCATGTATCGTTCAGTGTTGTGTTGTGTAGTGGCTTTGCTGGCATGCATTATTTTTTGTTTTGTTTTTGAGTTTGCCCTGCCAAGATTTACATGCTAAAATCCCCACTGCTATGGATGCAAGTACTGACCATCAATAATATTAAAATTATAGTTTTAACCATGTTTTTAGGCTATACAGTGGTCGAATACATTTATTTTGTTTACAAACATTGGAGTAAAACAAGCTTATACAGCATTTGGGGTTCTGATGGGGTATGACGTTATATTCTCAAAGAATCAATGGATATACAGTGGGGAGAACAAGTATTTGATACACTGCCGATTTTGCAGGTTTTCCTACTTACAAAGCATGTAGAGGTCTGTAATTTTTATCATAGGTACACTTCAACTGTGAGAGACGGAATCTAAAACAAAAATCCAGAAAATCACATCGTATGATTTTTAAGTAATTAATTTGCATTTTATTGCATGACATAAGTATTTGATCACCTACCAACCAGTAAGAATTCCGGCTCTCACAGACCTGTTAGTTTTTCTTTAAGAAGCCCTCCTGTTCTCCACTCATTACCTGTATTAACTGCACCTGTTTGAACTCGTTACCTGTATAAAAGACACCTGTCCACACACTCAATCAAACAGACTCCAACCTCTCCACAATGGCCAAGACCAGAGAGCTGTGTAAGGAAATCAGGCATAAAATTGTAGACCTGCACAAGGCTGGGATGGGCTACAGGACAATAGGCAAGCAGCTTGGTGAGAAGGCAACAACTGTTGGCGCAATTATTAGAAAATGGAAGAAGTTCAAGATGACGGTCAATCACCCTCGGTCTGGGGCTCCGTGCAAGATCTCACCTCGTGGGGCATCAATGATCATGAGGAAGGTGAGGGATCAGCCCAGAACTACACGGCAGGACCTGGTCAATGACCTGAAAAGAGCTGGGGCCACAGTCTCAAAGAAAACCATTAGTAACACACTACGCCGTCATGGATTAAAATCCTGCAGAAAAGCAGAACTTAATATTTGGTACAGAAACCTTTGTTTGCAATTACAGAGATCATACGTTTCCTGTAGTTCTTGACCAGGTTTGCACACACTGCAGCAGGGATTTTGGCCCACTCCTCCATACAGACCTTATTGCTAGGCAATATGGACTTTCAGATCCCTCCAAAGATTTTCTATTGGGTTCAGATCTGGAGACTGGCTAGGCCACTCCAGGACCTTGAGATGCCTCTTACGGAGCCACTCCTTAGTTGCCCTGGCTGTGTGTTTCGGGTCGTTGTCATGCTGGAAGACCCAGCCACGACCCATCTTCAATGCTCTTACTGAGGGAAGGAGGTTGTTGGCCAAGATCTCGCGATACATGGCCCCATCCATCCTCCCCTTAATACGGTGCAGCCGTCCTGTCCCCTTTGCAGAAAAGCATCCCCAAAGAATGATGTTTCCACCTCCATGCTTCACGGTTGGCATGGTGTTCATGGGGTTGTACTCATCCTTCTTCTTCCTCCAAACACGGCGAGTGGAGTTTAGACCAAAAAGCTCTATTTGTGTCTCATCAGACCACATGACCTTCTCCCATTCCTCCTGTGGATCATCCAGATGGTCATTGGCAAACTTCAGACGGGCCTGGACATGCGCTGGCTTGAGCAGGGGGACCTTGCGTGCGCCGCAGGATTTTAATCCATGACGGCGTAGTGTGTTACTAATGGTTTTCTTTGAGACTGTGGCCCCAGCTCTTTTCAGGTCATTGACCAGGTCCTGCCGTGTAGTTCTGGGCTGATCCCTCACCTTCCTCATGATCATTGATGCCCCACGAGGTGAGATCTTGCACGGAGCCCCAGACCGAGGGTGATTGACCGTCATCTTGAACTTCTTCCATTTTCTAATAATTGCGCCAACAGTTGTTGCCTTCTCACCAAGCTGCTTGCCTATTGTCCTGTAGCCCATCCCAGCCTTGTGCAGGTCTACAATTTTATCCCTGATGTCCTTACACAGCTCTCTGGTCTTGGCCATTGTGGAGAGGTTGGAGTCTGTTTGATTGAGTGTGTGGACAGGTGTCTTTTATACAGGTAACGAGTTCAAACAGGTGCAGTTAATACAGGTAATGAGTGGAGAACAGGAGGGCTTCTTAAAGAAAAACTAATAGGTCTGTGAGAGCCGGAATTCTTACTAGTTGGTAGGTGATCAAATACTTATGTCATGCAATAAAATGCAAATTAATTACTTAAAAATCATACAATGTGATTTTCTGGATTTTTGTTTTAGATTCCGTCTCTCACAGTTGAAGTGTACCTATGATAGAAATTGCAGGTCTCTACATGCTTTGTAAGTAGGAAAACCTGCAAAATCGGCAGTGTATCAAATACTTGTTCTCCCCACTGTATATCCTTAATTTAATTATATTGACATCATCTTTTCACATGTGAGGAGAATAAAATTATTTCAACCCCACATGAATCTGGATTTCCACACGTGAAAGTGAGATTTGAACAGTTGGGAGTTTTCTTGCATGTGAACTCTTAATTTAATGTGAAAATATAATTATACTATAATATAATTAACAATTTAAGCTCAACATGTAAAAACAGCTATTTCACATGTGAAACTGCAGCAAATTTGACATAATTTTTTGATGTTGTAAGGGACCAGCCTGCTGATGGTGCACACATCACATTCTACGCACATACACCCAGTACTTTCTCTGTCTCTGTCTCTGTCTCTTTCTCACTCTCACTCTCGCTTTCTCATGTAACACGGCTTCTTGTTCTTATGCTAAAATCACGTCTTCATGCACACTGTAGAATATGCACGGCAAAAAAATTAACCACCCTCCATTGTGTGCACACGCATGTTTTAAAATTCACTGTCTGCAAACCCAGGGAACTAAAAGCACTGCCAATCTAGAGCAGCAATGAAGTAGAAGTGTGACTGTTTAATCTGCATCAGTACAGAGCAAGAGCTGGGGCAGTTTCTCAAGCTGTGAGATGCGGTGAGGTATTCCTCCTCACTCTCTACACCCCACCCTGGTGTGCTGCTCTACATGTCAAAGTGTTGGTACTGTTCTACATGGCAGCGTTGAGACTGTTCTACATGGCAAAGTGTTGGGACTGTTCTACATGCCAAAGTGTTGGGACAGTTCTACATGCCAACGTTTTGGGACTCTTCTACTTGGCAGTATTGGGACTGTTCTACAAACCAATGTGCTGGGACTGTTCTACAGGCCAAAGTGTTGGGATAGTTCTAAATTGCAGTGTTGAGACAATTCTACAAGTCAAAGTGTTGGGACTGCTGAACACGGCAAATTGTTGGGACTGTTTTACATGGCAAAGTGTTGGGACTGTTTTACATGCAAAGTGTTGGGACTGTTTTACATGCAAAGTGTGGGACTGTTCTACATGTCAAAGTGTTGGGAAGGTTCTACATGTGAAAGTGTTGGGACTGTTCTACATGTCAAAGTGTTGGGACTGTTCTACATGGCAAAGTGTTGGGACTGTTTTACATGCAAAGTGTGGGACTGTTCTACATGTCAAAGTGTTGGGAAGGTTCTACATGTCAAAGTATTGAGACTGTTCTGCATTTCAAAGTGTTGGGACTGCTCTACATGTCAAAGTGTTGGGACTGTTCTACATATCAAAGTGTTGGGACTGTTCTACATGGCAGTGTTGGGACTGTTCTACACACAACTATTGGGACTGCTCTACATGCCAAAGCGTTGGGACAGTTCTACATGGCAGTGTTTGAACTCTTCTTCATGTCAAAGTGTTGGGACTGTTCTACGTGGCAGTGTCGGGACTGTTCTACATGTCAAAGTGTTGGGACTGTTGAACACTGCACATTTTGGGGACTGTCCTACATGGCAGTGTTGGGACTGTTCTACACACAACTGTTGGGACTGCTCTACATGCCAAAGCGTTGGGACAGTTCTACATGGCAGTGTATGAACTCTTCTTGACGTCAAAGTGTTGGGACTGTTCTACATGGCAGTGGCGGGACTGTTCTACACACACGTGTTGGGATTGTTATAGATGCCAAAGTGTTGGGAGTGTTCTACATGGCAGTGTTGGAACTGTTCTACATGCCAAAGTGTTGGGATTGTTCTACATGGCAGTATTGGGACTGTTCTACATGCCAAAGTGTTGGGATTGTTCTACATGGCAGTGTTGGGACTGTTATACATGTCAAAGTTTTGTGACTGTTCTACATGGCAGTGTTGGGACTGTTCTACATGTCAAAGTGTTGGGACTGTTCTACATGTCAAAGTGTTGGGACTGTTCTACATGTCAAAG
This sequence comes from Salvelinus namaycush, assembly GCF_016432855.1. Classification (NCBI taxonomy): domain Eukaryota; kingdom Metazoa; phylum Chordata; class Actinopteri; order Salmoniformes; family Salmonidae; genus Salvelinus; species Salvelinus namaycush. The sequence goes on from NC_052335.1 coordinate 9,430,054, forward strand.
TTTTGGGACTGTTCTATGTGGCAGTGTTGGGACTGTTCTACGTGTCAACGTGTTGGGACTGTTCTGCATTTCAAAGTGTGTGGACTGTTCTACATGCCAAAGTGTTGGGACTGTTCTACATACCAAAGTGGTGGGATTGTTCTACATGTCAAAGTGTTGAGACCGTACTACATGTCAAAGTGTTGGGACTGTTCTACATGGCAGTGTTGGGACAGTTCTACATGTCGAAGTGTTGGGACTGTTCTACATGTCAAAGTGTTGGGACTGTTCTACATGTCAAAGTGTTGAGACTGTTCTACATGCCAAAGTGTTGGGATTGTTCTTCATGTCAAAGTGTTGAGACTGTTCTGCATTTCAAAGTGTGTGGACTGTTCTACATGTCAAAGTGTTGGGACTGTTCTACATGTCAAAGTGTTGGGACTGTTCTACATACCAAAGTGTTGGGACTGTTCTACAAGTCAAAGTGTTGGGACTGTTCTACATACCAAAGTGTTGGGACTGTTCTACATGGTAGTGTTTGGACTGTTGTACATGTCAAAGTGTTGGAACTGTTCTACATGGCAGTGTTGGGACTGGTCTACATGTTAAAGTGTTGGGACTGTTATACATGGCAGTGTTGGGATTGTTCTACATGCAAATTGTTGAGACTGTTCTACATGGCAGTGTTGGGATTGTTCTACATGCAAATTGTTGAGACTGTTCTACATGGCAGTGTTGGGACTGTTCTACATGTCAAAGTGTTGGGACTGTTCTACATGCCTAAGTGTTGGGACTGTTTTACATGGCAGTGTTGGGAATGTTCTACACACAAGTTTTGGGAATGTTCTACATGCCAAAGTGTTGGGACAGTTCTACATGGCAGTGTTTGGACTGTTCTTCTTGTCAAAGTGTTGGGACTGTTCTACATGGCAGTGTTGGGACTGTTCTACATGTCAAAGTGTTAGGATTGTTCTACATGTCAAAGTGTTGGGACTGTTCTCTGTTGCAGTGTTGGGACTGTTCTATGTGTCAAAGTGTTGGGACTGTTGAACACTGCACATTTTGGGGACTGTCCTACATGTCAAAGTGGTGGGACTGTTCTACATGGCAGTGGTGGGACTGTTCTACACACAAGTGTTGGGACTGTCATAGATGCCAAAGTGTTGGGAGTGTTCTACATGGCAGTGTTGGGACTGTTCTACATGTCAAAGTGTTAGGATTGTTCTACATGTCAAAGTGTTGGGACTGTTCTACATGGCAGTGTTGAGACCGAACTACATGTCAAAGTGTTGGGACTGTTCTACATGGCATTGTTGGGACTGTTCTACATGTCAAAGTGTTGAGACTGTTCTTCATGTCAAAGTGTTGAGACTGTTCTACATGTCAAAGTGTTGGGACTGTTCTACATGTCAAAGTGTTGGGACTGTTCTACATGGCAGTGTTGGGACTGTTCTACATGTCAAAGTGATGGGACTGTTCTACATGGTAGTGTTTGGACTGTTCTACATGTCACAGTGTTGGGACTGTTCTACATGGCAGTGTTTGGACTGTTCTATATGTCAAAGTGTTGGGACTGTTATACATGGCAGTGTTGGGACTGTTCTACATGCAAATTGTTGGGACTGTTCTACATGGCAGTGTTGCGACTGTTCTACATGTCAAAGTGTTGGGACTCTTCTACATGGCATTGTTGGGACTGTTCTACATGTCAAAGTGTTGGGACTGTTCTACATGTCAAAGTGTTGGGACTGTTCTACATGTCAAAGTGTTGGGACTGTTCTACATACCAAAGTGTTGGGACTGTTCTACATGTCAAAGTGTTGGGACTGTTCTACATACCAAAGTGTTGGGACTGTTCTACATGGCAGTGTTGGGACTGGTCTACATGTCAAATTGTTAGGACTGTTCTACATGGCAGTGTTGGGACTGTTCTACATGTCAAAGTGTTGGGACTGTTCTACATGGTAGTGTTTGGACTGTTGTACATGTCATAGTGTTGGAACTGTTCTACATGGCAGTGTTGGGACTGGTCTACATGTTAAAGTGTTGGGACTGTTATACATGGCAGTGTTGGGATTGTTCTACATGCAAATTGTTGAGACTGTTCTACATGGCAGTGTTGGGACTGTTCTACACATGTCAAAGTGTTGGGACTGTTCTACATGCCTAAGTGTTGGGACTGTTTTACATGGCAGTGTTGGGAATGTTCTACACACAAGTTTTGGGAATGTTCTACATGCCAAAGTGTTGGGACAGTTCTACATGGCAGTGTTTGGACTGTTCTTCATGTCAAAGTGTTGGGACTGTTCTACATGGCAGTGTTGGGACTGTTCTACATGTCAAAGTGTTGGGACTGTTCTACAATTCAACGTTTTGGGACTGTTCTCTGTTGCAGTGTTGGGACTGTTCTATGTGTCAAAGTGTTGGGACTGTTGAACACTGCACATTTTGGGGACTGTCCTACATGTCAAAGTGGTGGGACTGTTCTACATGGCAGTGGTGGGACTGTTCTACACACAAGTGTTGGGACTGTCATAGATGCCAAAGTGTTGGGAGTGTTCTACATGGCAGTGTTGGGACTGTTCTACATGTCAAAGTGTTGGGATTGTTCTACATGTCAAAGTGTTGGGACTGTTCTACATGGCAGTGTTGAGACCGAACTACATGTCAAAGTGTTGGGACTGTTCTACATGGCATTGTTGGGACTGTTCTACATGTCAAAGTGTTGAGACTGTTCTTCATGTCAAAGTGTTGAGACTGTTCTACATGGCAGTGTTGGGACTGTTCTACATGTCAAAGTGTTGGGACTGTTCTACATGTCAAAGTGTTGGGACTGTTCTACATGGCAGTGTTGGGACTGTTCTACATGTCAAAGTGATGGGACTGTTCTACATGGTAGTGTTTGGACTGTTCTACATGTCACAGTGTTGGGACTGTTCTACATGGCAGTGTTTGGACTGTTCTATAATGTCAAGTGTTGGGACTGTTTATACATGGCAGTGTTGGGACTGTTCTACTACATGCAAATAGTTTGGGACTGTTCTACATGGCAGTGTTGCGACTGTTCTACATGTCAAAGTGTTGGGACTCTTCTACATGGCAGTGTTGGGACTGTTCTACATGTCAAAGTGTTGGGACTGTTCTACATGTCAAAGTGTTGGGACTGTTCTACATACCAAAGTGTTGGGACTGTTCTACATGTCAAAGTGTTGGGACTGTTCTACATACCAAGTGTTGGGACTGTTCTACATACCAAAGTGTGGGACTGTTCTACATGGCAGTGTTGGGACTGGTCTACATGTCAAATTGTTAGGACTGTTCTACATGGCAGTGTTGGGACTGTTCTACATGTCAAAGTGTTGGACTGTTCTACATGTAGTGTTGGACTGTTCTACATGGCAGTGTTGGACTGTCTACATGTTAAAGTGTTGGGACTGTTATACATGGCAGTGTTGGGATTGTTCTACATGCAAATTGTTGAGACTGTTCTACATGGCAGTGTTGGGACTGTTCTACATGTCAAAGTGTTGGGACTGTTCTACATGCCTAAGTGTTGGGACTGTTCTACATGGCAGTGTTGGGACAGTTCTACATTGCAGTGTTTGGACTGTTCTTCATGTCAAAGTGTTGGGACTGTTCTACATGGCAGTGTTGGGACTGTTCTACATGTCAAAGTGTTGGGACTGTTCTACAATTCAACGTTTTGGGACTGTTCTCTGTTGCAGTGTTGGGACTGTTCTACGTGTCAAAGTGTTGGGACTGTTGAACACTGCATATTTTGGGGAGG